>NC_090902.1:2096527-2104087 GCF_040956055.1 Brachionichthys hirsutus
TTTATATATCGTTCAGACGTGTCCAGAGTTTGTTTCAACACTACCACCTGCTGGCAGACTAGAGGAACTACCGCACGGGGGAGATGAAGCCATAGACAAACAAGAAGTCATTTTATAAGAATCAAATCACCAAAACGTGCACGTTACTGACATTTACGTGCACTTGAGAATCCAGCTAATGGTTGTTTTCATTACTGAATGTATTTTCATCATTAACTAAAACATCATCAAAACATACTTAACTATGAGGAGAGTAAAAACTTAAACTAATCTGATCAAAGCAGGGTTTCTATTCATTCATCAGCTTTCTCAACCACAAACATATGCGATAACACTTCCTGTTAAATCCTTTAATCAACCAATCAGGTAGGGGATCATCAGGTCCAGGCCTGACTGACAACATGACTACTTTGTGTATGAATGCGGTACCTTCTCCAGCTCCTTGGGAATACGCATGCATGCGTATACTCGCTCTCTGCGCTCAGTGTATTTGGCTTCATTGTGTTCCAGGAAGTATCCCCTGGTGAGCTCTGCAGCGATGAAATGGGGCAACGATGGATCTGGAACAACAGAGCCGCACCAGGTTTACCACAATCCCATTGTTTGAGACCATTAGCACGAGGAGCTCTGCAGTTAAAGAGCCAGAAACGTCTCCAAATGGAGAAAACCAGCAGGTTAAGAATATTGTGAGCTCGATGTATACATCATGAGCATTTAGTCTTCTAAATTCCCAGCAAAAATATTGTATAAGTTCTGTCAGTACATAAAGAAATACATATTTGTACTTGAATAAAAAATTGGCTTTATGTTGAATGTGTACTTTCCCATTTGATCTAAAGTTGTGTGAAACTTTCAAACAAACGTCATAAACTGAAGCCAAATATGATTCACAGTATATTTAACACTTGACAGTCTAACATTGTGTCAACCTGCATCAGTTCTGTTGAGGAATTCTGCTTGTATTACCAAAATTAGCAGCTGAAACAAATTAAGACAAAGAACATGTAATATAATCCACACTGTAAACTTTTCCATCTCGAGCAAATTTGCCAATTTTCAAAGTGAAGTACTTCTACTTCATGTCGACAAATATTTATTTAGCAGTGTTTACCTGACAGATATTTTTCATAACCGGTCCTGAATGGAAAAAATAATTAACCTGTGCTGATCCAAATATAGGTCAAATTAATGAAGCCACTTAAACAGCTCAGATTGCCACGATCGGTTCGGAGGTCTGGAAAAGTACATCTTATTTTGATATTTTACGTACAAGTTAAACAACACAGTATCACAAAGAGCAAAAAAAAAAAATAAACCCAAGGAGATAAATGTCGATGAATTAAATACGAAGGACTTTCAATGGAAACAAGACCACAAGGGCTTTTTTGGAATGCCCATCTTCAGCAGGGTGTACTTGTACTGTAATACATACTAATGTTTCACTGTACTTGTGCTGCTCTAACATGCTATCTAATAAATATATTCATCATCATCATCAGACGAATAAACTGCACTTGTTCAAGTTTGATTGCAGACGTTTCTCCTCTCGACCAAGAGGCTTCTTCACTTCTGAGAGAACTGAAACTTGAACAAGTGCAGTTGATTCCTCGTTATTTACAATGACCTGCATGACAAAGAACCCACAGAGACAAGTGCAGCACAGTATAATTATTATTCAGTGTATACTAATTATAATAATTCATGCGGACCCTTTGTGGAGACGGATTCGGTAGGTGTCATTAGCTATAATTAAGCACAGACTCAGGTTTTAAATCATAACTTATATAACAATATTTATTCCTTCTTATTCTTCTTCATAATGAATCTAGGAGCTTTAACGACTTGTGTAGATTTAAAAAAAAAATTGCGTTTGTCGCAAAAAACAACAACACATTTACGAGATCATACAATTCAAGCTAACAGAAGTAACAATGTTAGCGTTTATAGCCGTAACGGAATTTACGTCGGTGAGGGGGCACCGATTGACGTTACCTGCTGGCTGCTCGCGTTGTTCCCTCTTAACAGCGCTTAAATCGTAAAACCCCAACGTTTCCGGCAGCTCTGCGGTTATCCTGATATTTCCCGACTTGTTAAAACCATCCCAAGGCCGTTTCTGTCTTTTATTCTGCGTAATGTCTGGCTCTTTTTCCTCTGACGGCTTCGCCCCCGATACGTCCGCCATCTTTACTTTGGTCGCGTCGCGTGAGTGCTGCCGCGTCGCCCGGAGCTACGTCATCACAGTGAAAGTAAATAACGTCAAAATTAAGACAGTTTGGCCTTTGGCCTTTTTGTGAACCTTGGTTGTTGTTGTATTTTTGTTTTTGTTCTTTTTTTTCCTTTTAGTTGAAGACAAAAGAAAACTTATTAAAAAAAATGGTTCTATAAATCCAAACGCTGAATTTGTTTTAACTCTTGCAATTAAAATAATGTAATTGTTTATAAAATGTTAAATATCTTGATTAGATTATATTATTAATAATACAATATCAATAATATGAATATTTCAGGAAAAAAATGACATCAGTTACTCAAGCCCTGATTAATCATTTGATATTTTTGCACAAAATAATATATATTGAATTTTTACAATAAAAATATATTAACATAAATACTTTTGGGGAAGAAATGGTTCGTTAAACCACTATATTTCAATATATTTGTAGTACTGACACTTTACCACATGGTGTCGCTAAAGCTCCATTGAGTCGTTATAGAGGTTTAATTTACCCAACAACAGCACCGAGCCTCCAAACATAGCTGGAGAATTTTCCTCAGTAGCAGCAACCTAATTTTACTCAGCTCTACTGTGATTGGAAAATTGTTAAAGTCTGATTTTTTTTAAAAACTTACTTGAGTATAAAATATGCTTAGTAAATTCACATTCACTGTAGAAAAGCAACACTTTTGACTTTAATGCTATTATATTTATCATTATATATATTGAATTAATGTATGTAATGGTACATATGTTGGATCTTATCATATCATTTGACTATTTTTCTCATGCATATTTGTGAACATGTTTTAAACATAACCTTTTTTGAGATTGCATTACAAGCAATATTGATCAATATCTCAAGTCTAATTAATATTTATTTATTATTTTTATTTTAGAGGTTGAGGAATGGCCCAACAATTCCTTGTTTTTATTTTGGTGGTTGTTCGTTAACATTGCAGGCCAACACCTGTCTGGTCAAGGTGTTTAACAGGGAGATGTCAGAAGACTGCACTTCACCTACCAGGAGAGGGCAGCAGACTCCTGCTGAGGTGAGCTCCATTACAAAAATGTATGAGAAAAAGAATGTGCCCCATTAACTGCATTAAGAAGAGAGAATGACGAGTTTGTTTGCTTGTTTGTTAGCAAAAAAGTCAAAAAGATCTAATGTAGAAAGGTGGACCTAGCTAATCAAGTTCTTGGATGTTCAAGCTGAAAGCTTCATGTTAGCATCTAAACTAAAAGGTCTGAGGACAGCTTGCGTACCGGCAGAAGAGAGCAACAAGAACTTGCAATCATCAGACGGACCTGGCCCAGAGAGCTCTGTTCAAGCTGCAGCAAACGCCACTGTTCTGATCCGATCTTATATTTAATTATTTGTGTGAGTACTGACGCTGAGATGAGTTCTCCTGTAGCATGTACACAATGCTGAGTGTGCACCTCGTTCTGATGGAAATGCTAAGATGCTAAAGCAAAGACTTTAAGATGTATTTCCAAATCAGTTTGTTTATAGATTTATTTTTGCCATCGCATTTATTTACATAAAAATAAAACCACTCAAATGAGCAGATATGCTGCATTGAAATTTGACGCACACAACCAAACCAAACTCCTTTTTAAGCACAGTTTATTGGCACACATAATGGTAAAGCATACATACCAGACATCAGATATGACACTGAACACCTCTGCTATATAATGTACAAATGGTGTCTAATTATACTAGGCTCAAACATATTTAGAAATGTGTTAGCTTCCTTACAAATGCACAAATAAATACCCATAAGATCCAATTGTATAAAGACATCGGTCATCTTCTTGCCCGTTGTCAAACAAAAGTCCAGCAAAAGAGATCAGGGATATAAGATCAATTCAATTAAAGATTAAAGAACAATTGTGAACACAAATACAGGGAGGTCAAGCCGTTTCTGCGGGGCGGGTGGGATTTTACCTGTCCGCCATTCTAAAAATTCAAGATCCTTTTCTTTCCGTGTCACAGAATGTACAAGAAATGTGATCATGTTTATTTATTTTAAAACTTTGTGGCTTTGGTTCTGCACTAGCTAAAGAGGTTGGGAAATACCAGGGGAATCAGAGGCAAATCAACATCCATCCAAACCCCCCTACAGAAATCTGAACCGCCTGCACAAAACAAAACAGCTGCCATATCCAAAGTGGTTTCAGTGGCTGATTTACAGTGGACAAAATAGACTCCACCTCTATTTACAGAGCTACAAACCTTGTGACAGTGTTCCCAAACTGATGGACCCCAAAGAAAATCCGACTGATGCTTTTTTTTTTGTAAAAGTACATATATCAAAACAAAATAAAAATCTTAAAAAAAAAAAAACATGCAGGAAAAGGCTTTTGTATCAGTTTGGGAGTAGGTCGTTAAAGGGAACGAAGTCCGAATTTTAAAGAAGGGAGAAATAAAAACCCATTCATGCATCAATGCATGTCGGCAAAGTTCACATACTGATCGGCGAAATTACGACGTGGCTGCAAAGGATGCAGAGAAAAAGCAAAAATACCAATAGGCTACAAACACAATCAAAGTGGTTGGCATGAAATCACAATCTGTGACGACTGCAGTAAAGGGGAAAAAAAAAAACAATCCCGGGACACGGTTTTCCTCGTCTGTAAAGGAGACCACGGCAGAAGGGAACTTTTATTTCCTTTTCGTTGGAAATAGAAATAACCAGCGACGACAGAAACAAACCTTCAGCCGACTGAATGTTCAATAAAAAAATGCAACTGCCTCAGTGTTCCATTGGTGCCCGACGTGTTAGAAAACCTCTCGCTTCCTCCGCCATCTTTGCTTTTCTTCTTCTTTAGTCCTCGCTATCTACCCACCACACGTTGACTAGTGACCTACAGGGCATCCAATCACGGCTCTAGTATTCCGCCAGATGAGAGGTTCGTATCTGAGAGTCCAAGGCGGAGGATCTGAGCCACAGTTTTCTGATCTGATCCTGCTATTTTTTTTTACATGATAGTTGCATCCGGCTCGTATTCGCTTGCTGTCCCTTCCGACGTGCAGGTATTGCTGTGCTGCGCTGTGTTCTCCAGGATGTTACACTGATTCAGAGAAGAACCATCCAGAGTAATCGGGCTGGACATGACGACGGCGAGTTCATAGTCTGGAATCTGATTTTATGAGGTGTAGAAACACTTTCCGGTATGGGAAGGAGAGAAATGACAAAGTCTCGTCCACGTGGTTGCTTTCTTCTTCTGTCTTACTGCGAGGGTTGCGGTGCCGTGCTCTCAGGCTTGCTGTCCTGAGCGGCGGGGGGCTTACTGCTCCATGGGGCGTTGCCCAGAGCTGGGGAGCTGTTGAAGTCGTCCTCGTCGTCCAGGCCGTTGGTGGCGTCGTACTGCGTGTTCTCCAGGCGGGTGATCAGACGCTCGTCCTCGTCCCCGAATTCGCCGCCCATCAGGGTCGGCTCGCCCACCACCATCACGTCCTGGAGAGGCAAGAGACGGAGCGAGCCATTTAAAAACGTCATCATGTTTGAGCGGCGTCATTTGATGCAGCTTCAATCTGTATTTCATGCTCAATTCAAAAGCTCCATAAATGATGGCTATAAGTTTGAAGATTTGAAGCCTCTAACTCAGTTTTGAAACCGGTTTACAGACCTAATCAGTTCTCACACCGGAAGCTCAGAATAGCCCCGTAAAGTTCGCACCACCGCCGGTAGATTAATATCCATGTTGTCACAACGCAGAATTTAATCAGCAGCTTATTAAAAAGGAGGGTTATAAATACTGCGGGTCATAAAGACAAACATTTACAAGCAGCTGATACGCAGCTGCTAACGTAGCTGCTAACCCCAACCCCCCACACCTCTGCGGGGACACCTGCGCAAATGGAATCCTCCCTTAGTGGACGCGGAGTCCCCCAGAGCTCCGTACCCCCCCCCCCAATCAATGCTCATCATGCGAGATCGATTTGACAAAGATGGCCTTGTTGGAGGGGGACACAGGGATTTATCTGTAACTGTTGTGATGTGAAGGAATCCTATGAGGGACGCGGGACTCCTGCGCAGTGCGAGCTCGTTATTTAATTCCGCGTCTCGGGACACATCTTCCTGTCTCGCCCCTCTCTCTCCCCTCTCTCTCGCCCCGCTCTCCCTCTCGCTTCATGAAGAAAGCGAATCAAATTCCGATGACAAATAATCACTGGCGTGCACTTTGTGGATTTAAACGCTGATCAATACGCAATGGATTTCTTTGTGTGTGCAGAACGTGGCCCCATGTGTTACCCCCCCTTATCAAAACGATGCAATGCTCGATGCAGTCAAAGTCGTTATGTCGAGTGTAATTTTGCTGCTCATTTTCATCTGTCAGCTCTCGTGCTTGTTGTAGTTTGTGAACACGTTGCTAAGACGGAGGTAGCTTTCCAGATTGTGTGTGTGTGTGTGTGTGTCACTGAAGCAGAGATGTGTATCGAACTGGGTTAGTTTTCTCCTGTATTGTCAAAATCTACAGATGGATGTGTGGTTGGAAGAAGGGGTCCAACACGCGAGTGAGTATCGAGTGAAACGCTTCCCCGACTGAGGACTTGCCCGTCTGTCAGGGTGGGGGGGGTCAGCTAATAAAAAGCCACATGACCTCGATACAGGAAATGCAGGGGTTCGGTTTATGGTTTAATTCAAAGGTGAACTACATGTGAAAGCCTCATTCTACACCGTTTGAAGGGTTACTGTTGAGCTTTTTTGTCTGTGTGAAAACTGGGGGGGGGGGGTAGTCTTGATTTCAAAACACACAAAAATACTTCTTTTGTGTACACATGTACTATACAGAGTGGAACATGCTGTAAACTACGGTCTGTGCAGTTAACAGGTTTTTTTTTTTTTTAGTTCATTAGTTGGCGAGTGCTGCCCTTCTGCTTGTAAACGAGACATCCTGATTCGTTGCGTTGCCGTCACCTTTTTTTTTTCTCCTCCATCTGACGTTAACGCGTACCTGCTCATGTCCCACCTAGGGATACCACTGTACAGAACATCTCAGAACCCACTGCGGTACCCAGCAGAGGAGCCTGTGGGGATGCGAGTGTGTGTTGCCCACAGACTTGCTGTCGGTGGACGCTGTGTGACCTTTTTCGTTCCAGCAATTATCATTACAACAAGTTTTTGATCAAGATTTTCATTTTCCTTACCAAAATTCAGATCAACTGATTTAATTGTTCCTGTGCCCTTTCTTTGGGTTTCTTTCTATTTGTTGCTATGTACAGATGAAAGTTGGACAGTTTGTTAATAAAGTCTGCAAGGTTTCTATTCTTTTGTCCGGTCTGATTATTCTAAAACACTAAACACATTGTTAAATTTTTACAATTTTGTCTTGTC
>NC_090902.1:2104187-2150148 GCF_040956055.1 Brachionichthys hirsutus
CCCTTCCTTCCTCCACTGGTACCCCCCCTACCCCCCGTTTCCCTCTCGGGGGGGTCCACTACTTATTATCATTGGGCTCACGTCGGCTTCTGCGGAGCCACAAACGAACAACTTCTGAGACAAAGACAGCAACATCTGTAAGCAGCGTGTTAGCGGCCACGCTGCCAGTCTTCAACAGGCATTTAAATGCAAGGCATGAGTGGTAAGTGTGTGTGTGTGGGGGGGCAGTGATACTGTAGTGTGTGCACGTGACGGAAGAAAGGGCTCGGGGGGGGGAGGGGGGGGGGGTAGCGATATCAGTGATAATGAGAGCTGGCACAATCCCAAACTGCCTCCTGGAGAGACAACAATTTCGCACACTGTGTGCATGTTTGTGCGTGACGTACATTATATGTGTGTGGCGAGGGAGAAGAATGAGATGGTGGTGGTCGGGGGGGGGGGTCTCAAAAGATGGCAATACAGCCACGCATGGGACGGAAACATCGAGGGACATGTTTGCGTGTGTTCGGGAATTTAGAAATATTACGAAACTGGCAGGATTCGTGCAGATGAACAATCCCAACACAAGCTGAGATATTTAACCCCGCGTGTCTATTGTCGTACGTGCAAAAGTGTTTTCACTCAACATCACTGCATGTTCGCTCTCAGCGCCACCGTCAAAGTTCTCCACGGTTGAGCTCCGGTTCTTCAAACCTGATGTTCCAAACGGCATCAACCAGCGAGAAGCGGCTGCGGCTAAGCTACACGCGAAGCCGTCTTCACCAGAGAAGTATTTATCCACCGGGGCCTCGCATTCAGACGCTTCCTGACTCGACGAGACTCCAATCCCGGTCTTCCAGGCCGCTCTGAAGTTCACCAGCGGCCTGGAAGACCCACATTTTCGCATTTGGTCCCAGGATTATTATTTTTAACCCGGATCTCTAGGCTATGGCCACTCGGTCTGAGCAGCGGGGGGTCACCCGGGCCTCCATTAGACCGAACTAAAGGGAGTTTAATCAGAACAGAACTGGGAGAAAACAAAGGAAGCAGCTACAGATGATACCACCTGCAGCGAAGGAACACTTTCATTCACCTTTACGTGTTTAAAACTCCGGCTACTCCTGTACTGCTTCCCGCTTTGACAATGTTCAATGTCACTTTTGTTACTCTCTGATATCTGATGTATTCTGTCTTTATCTTTTTGCGGCGAGATGTTTTGATACGAATCCCTCGTGGCTTCTTTGTTTCACTGCACTGTTTTTTTCTCCTCTTTCCAGTGTGTGATTTTTATTTTGTTCTATTTTCCACAAGTAAATTAAATACCTGAAAAGCCATTAGGAACATTTGCGTGCCTTTGTGCAAGCCTGCAAACATTGGATTGGTGTCAGAGTGAATAAAATAATAAATAAAAGAGGAGGCAAACCGGAGTGGAGCTGATGCTTACAGGTACCTGACTGGAGAGGCTGAAGTTGGTGGCCGGGCTGCGCTTCTTGCCCACGGCGGCGCCCGCGCTGCTGTTGGCGCTGCTGGCCGAGTTCTTCCGTTTCCTCCTCTTCGTGGTTGTCTGTCGGGCGGGCTCAGCTTTGGCGCGGCCAGCAAAGACAAACAGAGGCAATGCCAAGAACATAACGCATACAGATGGAGACAGGTTTGCCGCGCCGTGGTGGCGACGTCGCACGAGGAACCACAAAGACATGCAGGCAAAAGTGCATAAAATCCCCGTGTACGTGCATGCATGCAAAGAGAGAGACGAACACACACACGCACACACACACGATCGCGATGCATGTTCCCAAGTCATGCACTATTCAGACAGAACCTCTGCTTCATTTGCATGAATGTCCAGCGTTGGATCCTGATGCTAAATGTAATAGAAATGCATCAATTTGGGAGCCAACCCGTTCGAGATGTTTATCAGGAGATGGATTAAGAATAATCTCCCTGCCTGTGTTGTTAAAATGCTGCACATTTGTACATGTGTGAAGCGTCAGTTTGTTCATGCTCTGTTAATTATGCCTTCACATTTCTATTGATGTGACCTCGTTATATCGTAGGGAAGCTGGCGGACATGCGACGAGCTCACACACAAAAAATCTATTTCCTCCCGGCGAGCACCAGAATGTCGCTCACGGGATGTTAGACAATTAGCAGCGTAAGAGGGAAGATACCTTTTTTGGGATTTGTGGGAAATATTTCCGTTTTGAAGTTCTGTGGGTGTCCAGCTGAAACCGGAGCCAAGATCAGGTTTTATTTCATTCAGGCATTTCAGACAGAATGAGACCAGAGATGACAAAAAGAGAAATAACATTTAACGCCATGTGGCTGAAAGTTGTGCTTAGGTGAGCGAGCTGTGTGTGATTCCTGAAGGTGCAATTAAAGTACAAGGAAAATTACTACAGGGTGTATTAATAAAATGAAACAAAGTGCTGCCGCAGCTTAAATGGAAATCTAGTTGTTTATGGTGCTTAAAAACTATTTGATAATGTGCAATTTACAAATACATGATTTAGCAAATTCCTCCATCATTCGTTTTGAAAACGTCTTTTATCTCAAGAGAGACGAGAAAACGTGGCTGTGATCTTCAAACAGACGGCTGAAAATGAAATACGCTTTACGAGGTTCTTACTAATCACACCAAGGGAGATGCTTTCATATTCAGTTACGACAACCAGCGACGTGCGAGACAAACACAAGAAAGGCAGAACAAATATAAGGGGAATTTTTATCAGCAACTTTTCTCTTCAGATTCCTGAACGTGTGCAAAACCCCCCCAAAAAAACAAAAAAAAAGCAGGCCCATTGTCAGAGACAATCATTCCTGCTACCCGAGCAGTTTCCTTCGGTGCTGAACCGGTGACGCACTAAAATCACTTCCATTTCCACCAAAAGGACTTATCGGAGCATAAATGTGCCTTTGACTTCCTTCCTGGCTGAATCCCATCCAGTTTCCAAGTTGGAGAAGAATTGCAGGAAAAGGGGAATCGCATGCCACTAATAAGGAAAAACTGCAATTCCAAGCTGAACTGTAAGTTCATTGGAGGAACGGCCACCGAAAAATGCTCTTTCTGCGACTGATTTTAAAGACTTAAATGAAACCGCTGCTCAAATCCACACAAATCTGTCCCTCAGAAATCCCAAACCTGCATCACCCATACGGGTCGTCGACACTGGGGAGCAGCTGGCCGGGGAGCTGGATCCACTGGTCTGATTACAGCCGGCTCACTTAATTAAAGTTACACAGGTCCGACTCAAAGGCTTTCTGACTGGTGTTGGTTTTTAAAGACATCTCGTCACGCCTCGCTAGGCATTGCTGTAATTTGCAGCCGCTCCGATGTGTCCAAAACCCCCCACCCACCCCCGGGCCCGCTCTCTTTCTCTCTCCCCACCTTAAGACTGCATCGCCAATTTAAGTCTGGTACTTGTCAGAAACCAACCTTAAAACATCAATCATAGGAAGCTGAGCGGCGAGACCGGCGAGGTTGAGATTCAAGAGGCAGCGCCGGATTCTGATTAATTCCAACACAGTTGACAGGTAAAGCATATTTAATGAATTAGCACGTATCATGGCAAATTTAGGAGCGTAATCGATGCATTAGGAACCCGGTCGGAGAAGAAAAATTCCGATTCCGGCTGAATTTAGTTCTGAATACAACTAAATCTCACGAGGGGTCAGTTGGGCTGTCAAACATTGGGAAAAATCTCAATGATTTTCACGAGTCACGCCTTCAAAACGAATCTGATGTCGTTTTCACCTCATTGAATTCGTTTTCGACCTTCTCTGAACAGGTAAAGGTGTGTGATTTAGGAGGCAGTTACCTGGCGGGGCTACCATTCGCTGCCATTTTTGGAACAGGCATGTCTTGAGACAGTCCCGGGGGCTGAGGTTGTAGGTCTTGTGCCTTGACATGAGCTCCTGCATGGGCTCCAGGATGACACACAACTGCGGACACAACAAATCAAACGATTAGTTAGAGCAGATTTATTTGATGGGAGAAGTGTCCTGTCCGCCGCTGTGGCCTCTTATCGCGCTAAAGCACGACAACAACCATAAAAGCCCAGCCTGTGGCTCGATTAATCACCCGCGGACTGACTTTGAGCGATTCATTGTGCAGTAATTCTACTTTTTATGGACGTTGTTAAGAAAGTACCTTTGAAACTTGGTTTTTACTGTCAAGCACGTCAAAAGGAGTCCAAGAAGAGAGAGAAAGGACAGGAGGACGTGTGAAAATGCCAGCAGCCATTGTTGAGTTGTTTACCACTGACAATAAAAGGTGTATGACACACAGTTTACTCTCCCCGTTTCCACCATCGACCCAACAGGCACACAAAACAGTCAGTCAGACGCTCCAGACTGCATCAATATTTTCCAGTTCTAAGCAGAATATTGCGTCTGGAGAAAACTGCAAATCTCTGGCGTTCTGCGGCGAGAGGAACCAGAGGTCAGACTGTCATCTTAAATACATTAGGCTTAGCTTAGCCAGATAACATCTGGATAACATTAAATAAGGCCCTTCTTTAAAAGCAGAAAATGCTTGTTGATGCAGTCAGAGGACAGCGATTGGACAGCTAACGGGGATGTTCTAACCGCCGGACCAATCACAGGACGACACCGGGATTAAACTCCAGGCGAGCCGCCCGCTTGTCAGTGCATAAAAATGCTTTCTATTTCCCTCTTACTTCCCTCTACCTTTGCAAAAGAACATTTCACCATTGTGTTGTTCGACCTGATTTCCAGAAATAATGTACTTTTTTTTTTTTGGGGGGGGGGGGGGGGGGGATTTCTCTTCTAATAATCTGGATTGTTTTCGGATATTAGAGATTTTTCTAAAAATGGGGGTACACTTGGGTTTGGGCCTACTGTGCATTTAATATTAGAGATAGAGATTTCTAACAAGCGTCGTCTCATAGCCGAGTCTGAATCTAAAAATATAGATAAAATAAATGTCAGACAATAATTTTTGGTGTAAATCACAATATAGAGGGATTGAGATGCTCGGCGGAGGTCTGCGCCCTCCGAGTGCTTTCCTAATTATTTTGCATTTTTTTTGTCCTCAAAGATCAGAGCTCAATGTAACGGGAGAAAAACAACTGTTGGGAAAGTAGGTGCAGGTTCTTACTTGCTCAAGGGCACTTTGACGGCCGCGACTGTGAAAAAGGAGGCCGTTAATCATTCGCTGCATGCGCAGGTGATCTCATCTGACCTTCACCAGTCCACCAAACGTACATTTCTGATGTCAGTCCTCATCAACATGCTCATCCTGTCTGTCTTGAGCCTTACTGTAGAACCCCTTGCAGGTAAAAAAAAAAAACAAGGAGATGCAATATCTGTTACCTACGAGTCTGCGCTAAACAGGCTTTTATTTCAATTACTTGACAAGACCGGGAACCTTTATGCAGAAACCAGTCCAACAACCTTACAGCTGCTTACAACAAATTACCCACATGAACATGGAGACGTCTGATGCTATTCCCCACGTCAGGATGGTAGTGTTCAGATGCCACGCAGCTCGAGGTAAAGTGAACATCCCTGTAGCAGACTAATCCCTTATTCTCGTCTGATAGTTCCCTCCTGACGTAGTAATATCCCTCACCAGCTCAGCCAACAAGCCCTGGCTCTCAGCCTGAAACAAGGACTATTTACAGGCTGAATAGTAGGAAGCCGGCGGCTCCGGTACATGGAAAGGCTTAAATACTCCAAATGAAAAAAAAAAAAGTGTGTGTAGAGTGAGAGAAAGACCGGTTGTAACCCTCCAGCCAGGAAAATGCCAGTCTCTTGGAGAAGGACTGATAAACGCTGGGAAAAGGCCTTTTTTTTTTTCCAGCGGCACATTACTGTCAGCTTTATGCGAGGAAAGGGTGTATTTTACTTTGACATTCTAGGATAACAGTCCGGGGAAATCTAATTTTGAAACTGTGAGACACAATGACAAACAGCGACTGCACAGCAGCAGCCACGGAAAGCGAGAGGGGCTGGAAGAAATCCGCACAGAAAAATCACACTGACATCTCAATGAAGCGCTGTAACCTGTACTTGAACCTTCAATGTTTTTGTTTTACTTTTCTCATCTTAATTCTATTTAAAATTGCCAATCTGGGTGAACTGACATGCTTAAAAAGCACGTAAATAAAAAGCAGATCTCAACTGGATCTGTCTCCTCAGGTATTAAAGATAGAACAAATCTGTTGACCTGCTCCGATGTGGAATTGACTCAGCTCTAAGACGACGCTTGTTACAAATCTCTATCTCTAATATTAAATGCACAGCAGGCCGAAACGCAAGTGTACCCCCATTTTTAGCAAAATCTCGATAATATCCGCAATCCGGTTCCGGTCCGGATGAAATTCGGCGGTGAGATAGAGAACACGATCCTACGGGATTGTGTCACATTTCATAAAAAATGGTCAATTATCCACCGAGATATTGAGGAAAGAACTTCGAAACTCAATTTACTGCAATGTACCACAATCATCTGGTAACATTTCCAACACGTCCTAAAAACGTAATCTACTACAACATTAATGAACATTTCAAAGTGATCCACTTTTGAATTATGTTGCTATCAGACAGACAGACAGACAAACCCCGGCAAAAACACAACCTCCTTGGCGGAGGCAACGACCTCGTCCACTGGACGGCTTTCAGCACAGAAAACAGTCCTGCTGGGCTGGTTCTGAAGTCTGAACCATCTGAGCCACCGTAGCAAGGATTTGGGCAACGGCCAAATCGTTACTGTTCAATTACATTTCCTTGAATTATGTGTTTTCTGTTTCAGTTGAATTACAGTTGCTTTCTTCACTGTTCAACTAAAATAACAACATCCACCCTGCCCCCCCCCCCCCACCCCCCCACCCGCCTGCCTTTCTTCTCTGGGTTATTATAAGCGGTGGAGGTGCTGTTCCCCCCCCCGATTCGTGCACCGTTTCACAATTATGAGTCTCAGCGGGGAGCGTTCATTAATGTTATGCTAATTTTCTGTATCCAATTAATTCGCCTCTCTCTCGCCCGCTCTCGTTCTCCCATTTGGAAATCGTAGCCGTCAGTCAACGGAAAAAATATAAACACAACCCTGTGAAAGAATCACTAATGAATTCAACCTGCATATTCTTCCTATTTCAGCAAATTACGTTGCTGCGGTCAGGTAGCAAAACAAGTATATGTGGTGAGCAAAGAGGTTTGTTTGTTTGTAATGCCATGAAATTATACGGTTTCAAAAGCCCGGGAGTCACAGAATGTATTCAGCGCATAAATAAAAGCATGAGCTATATTTATATTAACGAATATAGGAGAATGTGGGGAAGACATATTTGGAAAATACATGTGAAACTTTACCTGAATACACCTGTAAAGGTAAAAATGTGCAGAGCAGGAAGTCCAATCAAGCCGAGGGCAGCCTTAATTAAGACAAAGTGTGAATATCCTACAAAATAAAAGCACATTTTTGTCGTCCAGATGCGTTTAAGGGACCGAAATATGAACGGCTCTGTTTAAATATGGGGAACAATTGTTCCTCAGTGTGCAATAGAGTGTGAGGAGGACAAAAACAAAAGCAGAATCCCACTCACACACACGCACACACGCACGCACACACACACACGCACTTACCCTGAGGTAGTTGAGGGTGAAGTTGGTCAAGCCCATGCGAGTGATGTTTTTGGACAGTTGCTCCAGCACCTGAGGGTCTTGTGCCTGAAGTCATCAACATGAAAATAATGACAAAAAAATAAATCCACCGATCCGTTCTGTGTCATGTCTGCATTTTGTCCTGCCTGGATTCAACTGACGGTGAATAAACTCATTATCAGCTGGCAATTAGGCTAATTGGACTTCATCAGATATGCACAATCAACACATTCGCACCCTCAAGTCAGAAATGCGACTACTTAACATTGTTAGTTCAGTTGTGGCACAAAGATGAATGAAGTATTTCAGGCCTTCATTAGGCACTGATGTCAAACTGTGGGTTAATGAAGAACATTATTTTGTAGTTCCATTTAAATGCATACACATTTTCAACCCTCATAGCTTTATTGACTGTGATTACGCTCACCTGAACATTTGTATGTTTGTTTCTTTATATGATGCACACCGAAATTTAATGCGATTAGCAGCTGCATCAGACGATTAAGAGCTGACAAGCCTTTTTAAATATGCTGGAAAAATCTGAATACAACAGAAAATGCATGGATTACACAGGAGCAAATAATCAGAGCAAAGAATTAAAAAAAAGAAAACACCAAAAATAGCAATTATAGTAAATTATTCACTGAACTTGTTTGCCACTCCAAGAATAATCACTGGAATCCTAAAAAGCTGCTGGTACTGACAGAGCCCAGACGAGCAGTGAGCACACTTGCATTCGCCACCTCATGAAATATGCATAATTCTATCTGCAGTCTCGTCCCTGTGCTACAAAAAGTCTGAAGGGAGTTCTGCTCCGTCAGAAGGCCGGCGCCCGGCGGGAGCAACGGAAGGCTGGAGTCGGACCATCGGAAAATGAACCACCTTGCTCATTTAGTCTGTGTCACGGGAACGCAGGTATTCACACGCGCCAGGTGAGTGGACAACAGATGCCGACAACACCTTCCGAACCCCCGTAGAACCCACTCAGAATCTAAAAAGCATCGCAGCGCTCCAAAGGGAATGGAGTCGCTGCACGGCCGCATGCAGGCTGGAGAAGCCTTCGTGCCGTGAAGGACGGACAGCTTCAGGATGCCTCGTCAGAGCCTTTCACCTCGCATTAACATTCCGCACAATCGGATTGGAAATATTATCAGTAAACACGTAATAATACAATATCTAAACTAGTTAATACAGCACAGAGAATACGCTGTCATCAACATGTTTAACAGTTGCAATCATTTGAAAATGTGTCTGCATCTTAAATTTGAACGCATATCTATATGAAATGTCCTTCGGCGCTCCGGCTCTGTTCGTCCTCGTACCGGATGCGTGGGTGGGAGGAGGCGTAGCAGATGCTTGGGGGGGGGGAGAAACATGCATGAAGAGCACGTGACGTGACGCACCGCCTCTGTTCCGCATCTGTTTATCCACGTCGTCACCGCTTGAACAAGGAACTGCGTTATTCTTTTGCGGTGGTTTAATAAAACTGTGATGTAGTCAAACACTCGTATGCTCTGCTCTCATGTAAGAAATATTACATTCTTAGCACTTCAACTTATAATGATGCATTTTTAAAATGTCCATATTTTTACTTAATAAAGCTAAAACCTCTGAAACCAACATGATGTCACCTAAAAGTTTTAAAAATGCCATTCTGATTATTCTGTAGGCTGCATATACTCATATATTTGCAGAATGATGTGGCTGAGTATTATCTATAGCTCGTGTAATTTTGGGTGTTTGATTACGTGCACATTTCATTTATTTACTCTGCAAATAGAATTGAGCCGACGTCCCAAGCAGATTCGGCAGAAAGCCTTCGAGGTCAGGATGAAATGTGGGAAGACAAGCGGAAAGGAAACACAACAAACTATTGAGAACCAGAAGTCTCACTGAAAATAATCAAATTCAAATCAATAAAGTCTCTGAAGTCAGCATCTAGTGGGCATTAACGGAACTGCATGTGTCTTTATTCACGGTGGGTGTGACCTTTGTTTACCTGAAACAGCATTTAGCACACATGCTAATTAAGGAGATATGAAAAAATAAGTGGTCCCAACATTTATTTTCAATAACAATAATTTTTAAATCGTATTTATTTAAAAGTCAAAATTACCAAGTATGTATTTAAGCTACGTTGCTAAGCTCCTGTGACACTTTGCATCAATTAAGCCCCTTCCTAAACTAAATGAACCTCTGAAAACTAAAATAAGAATTTTTTTTTTTATTCCTTTCCAAACATTTCCACGCCGGATTAAAAAGTAGTTCAGCGCACATCAAACACAGGACCTTCCGCCGTGACTGCGTGGATGCTGGAATCCGCAGTTTGAACTTTACTATTCCGAATCCCACGGGTCCGTATCTGCTTTCATTAGACAACGATCAAAAGAGTGAACCCACATTCGTGCAGGAATCACTGAAGAGGACCCACAATAACCCACCGCATTCTGCTCTCCAGGAATTAGTGCGAAAACCCAGAGGGCCCAATTTATTGGTGAGCAGAATATATGTGAAGATTGATGAAGAAAAAAAAAAAAGAGGAAGAAGAGGCTGGCTATGCAGGCGAAGCTGATTTAGACACACCTTTAGGTTGATGGGGGCAAATTGAAAACTCTTGTAATGAATCTGGTTTTATTTACGAAGGAATGGGGGGGGCTGAAAAATAACATATGAGATTGTCACAAATTCATTAATGACCAGCAGCCGATACTGGTCGGGGAAATGAGTATAATATCACCACCAAGACATACGGCATTTTACACAAATGCAATTTCATGCAATGCAAATAGATCTTTTATCAAATCTATGGTCAATTCTGAAGCTGCGGTTCGCGATTGTCTTTCATATCTTTCAATTATTTCATTTAGTTTTAGCTCGATAACTTCTATCTTCTGTCTGATTTTGGGTTGTTTTATTTATAAAATAAATATTATTTTCCTCCCGACAATAGTTTCACTTTCAAATCACTCAAAAATAGAAGACCTGCCTGCTCCGGCTCCGCCAGAGACTAAATGTGTTACACTTAGTGGAATTAAGCAGATTATTCATTCGACCTTGTTTTTTTTTTTTTCTCTCCCTTTTTCAGACAAGGGCTCTTTTTTTTTTCATCCTCGTGGCCTTTGATGTCTGCAAATAAATTGGTTTGCAAAAATCCCTCCAAACTGCTTTGTTGGCGTTTAAATTTAATACCCTCATGAATCACTTCTAAGAAGTGTTTGCAGAGTGAAGAAACTCTTGTTAGGTTTCGAAAGGTGACGTGGTCCGGCCGCTCTTTGTCGCGTGTTCATGATGTCACACTCACGTGCATGGCCAGGATGCTGCGGGGGATGAGCTCCCGGTACTGCCGGATGGTAAAGTGCCAGGTCTTGATCCTCATCAGATCGTCAAAGGCAAACTCCAGTATCAAACGACCCTCTGTACAAACCTGTAGAAAGAGGACGTAGGTAATATTACTTTACATGTCTCAGCCTGGGGATCTGTTTAGGTCATCTCTAACCTGGGTCTCTCTCTCTCACACACACACACAAAACACACACATAAGTGTTCATTGGTCAGGCGTGATTTTAATTTTTTTTTTTTTTTTTTAATGCTGGAAGGGTTTTCTCTCCGTTTTGGAATGCGTTCAAGGATTTGTGTATCGTGGAGCGAGCTATTATGCTCCCAATATTTGCTGTGCTCGCTTCCCTCATTCAGAACGCCTGTCCTTGGGACTCTCCACCATCCAGCGCTTTCTAAAATGTGAAAATAAATGTAATCTGGAGAGGGGTGTGTTTACACCAGAGACAAAAGAACTTCAGGTCAGAGAGAGTTGCCAATTAGGAAGAGGCAAAGGAGGAGGAGGAGGAGGAGGAGGAGAGACAGCGACAGGAAAAACATTTCTTCGCCCCTTTAGCTGAATTCTGCGCTTGCAGAGGCCGTTGCGCTTCTCCCGTGTTTTGTTGCTGTGACAACCGGGGAGAGAGGAGAGAGAGGACTGAGGAGACAGAGAGAGAAGGGGGGGGGGGGGATCAGCTGATTAGTTGGCATGGCAACGGCAAAGATGTAATCCCACCAGACACACTCTAATCAATGCCCTCAGCGCAGATGGTCTCCTGAGGATCAGCAAGAAAGAGGCTAGCGGCTATACGCCCCCCCCCCTCACAAACCCCCACAACCCGCCCGATTCACCCTCACCCCCCACTTCTCACCCCACTCACCTACCCCTGCTGGTCACATGCTACACAGCTTACTCCAACATCCACAGTCCAAAAAACAAAAAACAAAAAAGACCGGCTGCTCCAACAGACCCTGAACGCAGCGCCGCCCGCCTCCCGTCTGGACAGTAAAACGTGAAGAATGATTTCACTGTTTAACCAACGGAGATTAAAATAAATAGATATAGAAGGAGCCGTGAAGAAGCAGCTCATGTTGATTTAGAAAACACTGACTGTTAAAAAGATTAGAGATCAAGTTTGTTTGTGAATACTCACGCAGCAAATGACTGGATTTGCTGTTTGTGCACAAAGCAGTAGGAGGTTGAATGAATTTACTGCATACAGAGCCTTGTTGTCTTATTTAAGTCAGAAAGTTGGGCCTTTCTTTCTTTCTCTGTGCTGCTCCAGCATGAGAATTCCCTCCCGGGACGCAGTAAAGTCTGACTGAATGAGAATCTTCAATATCTACATTTCATTTTATTTCCTCATAAATGAGATGCGCAGCCTTTTGGAAAAATCCACATTTCCAAACAAGTCACATCTGGGATCTACGCAGTTGGATAATAACCTTGTCTGAGCTAGATACGTGTGGATTAGGCTAAAACAATGAAATAATCCTTGGTATTTCACCCTTTATTTCCAAATATATCATTTTTGATACACATGACCTTTCAGGATTTTGCGACTTCTACTTCAGAAGTTTAATTTTTATTTCCCCGCGAAAAAACTGATAGATACAAGACACATTTGCACTTTCCATGAAAAAATTCCGGATTTTGCAAAAGTTAGATAAACCTTTATGTTTACTTTTATAAAAAAAAAGTAATTATTTTTTTGACAAATTTGTCAGAAGGTTTCATTAAGACCTTAGAGTGACGATCACTTCATGGTGCGGGCTTTAAAGGGTTAATAAATAAAAAATCATTTCATTGGATTATTTTGGATTCTCCGTCAGTGTAATTGTTTGCCAGCATGAGAACTGGGATGAGATTCACCAGAACTCACTTGGACGCTACTATTTTTATTGGCCGCTTGTGAAATGAAACTTATTAAAAGGCCCAATAATTATTAAGTGAAGTAATTCTTGACATCAGATGATGTTTTCCACCCAGCAGCGGTGAAGTTAGTTGAACCGCGTGCACCAGCAGTCCTCTGATACTTTCCAGGTGCTGTAGCCTACAGAGAAGGAACAATGCTGCACTATTGATTTCTCCTTCCATGCTGCCAAATGCGTATTAAGCATGGCCTCCACTATCGTTCTTATTCTTCACCGCGAGCTTTCTGCTTCTCCGCAACCGACAAAATAAACCGGCACGCCGGCTGAATCCGACTTAGGATAAAATATAACCTTAATTGTGCAATAAATATGGAGGGATTTGAGTTTAGGGCTGTGCTGCATAGATATATCAACCACAGGCAGCCTTTTCCACAGACTCCAGGTCAGCTTGAATGCAAAGCTGTACTGAGAGAAGGCTGCTTAGAATCAAATATTTCTCATGACTGCTTTATTTCTTTTCTTTCTTAAGGCTAAATAAGATTCACTTATGAGAACTAAAAGGGGAATCTCCCCTTGAATCAAAAAGTGATCCATTAAATGGTATAACCCTTCGCAGAGAGTTCCCATTGATTTAAGAGGACGGTCATAAATCCTCCGCGCAACGGGCCTCGGATCAGGGGAGTGAAAAAGGATAACAGCGTCCTGCTGCTGAGACGCCATTCAATGCTGTGACAATCAATTAACAGCAGACGAGCTGAAAGTCATTCGATCAGTTATTACGAGCGTCTGCAGACGTTTCTGATGAACAGAAACGCGTTTAAAAAGTCTTTAACCAGTTTATGTCGGGATTAGAGCGGCTAACATGAATCGAGTCGTTGGTTAATCAATCGGCAGGGATGCCATCAGGAAATGTACGGCTAATTTATGAATAGTGTGGATGAGTGGATGGTGCAGTCTTCATCAGACCTTCATCAGGAGAGCTTTCTAAACTGCAGCAGCTCATTATAAATTCAGGAAGGAATCGAAAGCCAAACGCTCCTGAAACCTGACATGAAAGCGGAAAGGGAAAGTGCAAAATGGTCAAATAATTGATCAGAAGGGGGACAGATAGCAAGAGGAGGCTGCCCCCCCCCCCCCCCCCCGAAAAACACACTGGTAAATTAACATGGAGCCCTGTGCATTTACAGAAAACTGACGTCGTATGCAGGTCACTAGGTTGAGTCCAAACTGCATGGCAACCTCTGATTATTCACTGAAAGGAGTCACGAATGCTTGATTCGCATATAAATCTAATTCTCTTCTCGGTGACGAGTGACACTTAACTGAAAAAAGACGTTTATAAACCTATGGTTAAAAAGAAAAAGAAAAAGCTCAGAAAAACAATATCCCCAGAAAACAAACATCGAAACAAAAAAAGAGAATCCACTGTGGGATTTAAATCCCCCCGCGCCAAAGATCACAGTGTCACTAACTCGGCTTGTGATCTCTGCTCGTCATCCCAGCATGCAGAAGCCCCCGGCAGGACGCCGGTAACAAGGGCCGTGCCCTTACTGCTGCCGCACGGCGGCCTGAGAAAGCAAAGGCTGCTGTGTAGCAAACGGAGGTGCTGGGGGGGGGGGGTCCCCTGAGGAGGCCAGGAGCTTGGGGGGGCGTCGGGTCAAAGTGGCAGCCCGTGTCACCTCGTCAACACCTTGCCATCCGGTGAACGAGCGCACACCGCTGGGCAGACCCAGCCACTCTCAGAATCTCCAGAGGGGCAACGATTTCATCACAGCCTTTTTCTTCCGTGTGGGATCGACTCATCAAACTGGATCTTATGTATAACAGGCTTCTATCAAATGATGCGTTTCTCTCCCGTCACCGAATACAAGCTCAAGACGGGAGAAATTAGCAATGCGCAATGTGTAGCCTGAACGCACCGCGGCAGTCCCAGACTCCACTGACCTTCATGTTGTTCATTCATTCATTCATTCATTCATTCAGGAATTGATTTGATCAAATCAAATAAAAATAAATGATCTGTTGACCGTTTGTTTCTGGTAATATTTGATGTTTTCTTTTTGTTTGTTTCAGCCATCATTCAATTTGGTGACTTTAGTGTTGCATTAACTGACAGGAACGATGGGCAAAAACACAAAAACAGAGTTGCCATTTAAAAGCAGCAAACCAAATCTGGATCCGAAATTTTGCAAGATAATTCGACACGCACACACACAGGGAGAGAGAGAGAGAGCCAGAGAGAGAGAGAGAGAGAGAGAGAAAGTAGCAAAGAGATAGATACGGGGGGAGGAGGGAGAAAATGGGAGAGCGAGTTGGGAGCTGGGGATGATTTCTCTAGGGATGACGGATGCATGTGTGTGTGTGTGTGTGTGTGTGGAGGGTGCAGGGGGGAGGAGGAGGGTTGAAAAGAAGAAGGGGAGGATGAGAGAGCGGTGGAGTAGAGAGCGAGGGGAAAATGAGCGAGCAACCGAGGCGGTGGGGGGGGGGGATGAGAGAGAGAGAGGAGGAGGGGAGGGGAGGGGAGGCGGTGGAGGACGGTGTGGGGGAGGAAAGCAAGGCGAGGCAGAGCTGATTGAGATTCGGGCCTCCAGAGCTGCAGGCTCGCTGCTGGGAGCTCGGGGAGAACGTTATTGGAATTCTGTTTTTTATTTATTTATTTTTTAATGAATTAATTCTTCTCATCCAATTTAGGTGAAGATGAAAAGAGAACAGCGCTGCAAGCATCAAATGTTGACCGGGTCCGGGCCGCTCGGTTAATATCCCACACTTGTAATATATTATCTTTTTGGCTCCTTTTAGGAAACCTTGTTTACAAAACCCCAACAACAGCATCATGAAAGGACATTTCCTGTGTGTGTGTGTGTTACTGGGGATGTTTCATACTCATTTAACAAAACTAGCCCCCCCCCCTCCACCACCGCCACCACACATTTGCAGATGCACATGTCCGGCCCTCACCTTACACCGAGCGCCTCCCGAATACAAAACAAAATCCCGTCCACGTGCATGGAAAGATCTGAACGACTTCGAGAGCCTCCTCCATGCAAACACGCACGTCGGCGGCCATGCATGTAAATGTACATGAACACGCACTGACGCAAACGCTTAAACTGAGGTAAACACCTGCCACATATGCTGCGATGGCAAGATTAAAATTTGATATGTTCATGCGCTTTAACCTAAAATAAAAATGGGAAAAAAAAAACGAGCCGACAGCTACGAGGATCCGCTTCGTCGTTCAAAAAGAAAGTTAGTCGGGATAATCTTTACGCTTTGCTTCATTTACTTTCAGTGAAAACAATCGTTCCAGATCTCGGTAACACTGAAAAGCACATGCTAAAAGGGAGATTGTGTTGCGGTGACGTGTTTTTAATTCACTCTGCCAACCCCCGGTGCATGCCAGGTCAGCCAAAAAGTTAATTTCAGACTCCACACACACACACACACACACACCCACACACACACACAAAAGAAGAGGGAGTGCATGCTGTCAAGTCCTAAAAAACAAGAGGGCGTACAGCGGTTTAATGTCAGAACAACCCGGTCTGCTGCTGCAGCTCAGGGTTCATGCTACAAAGAACATGGAATCCCTTTAGCTCGCCTGCCCGCTGCTGACAAGGTATCTGGCCTCAGATTCATGGAGACAGTCAGCAGACATTAAGAGTCAGCTAGCCATCTGGATCAGGCCGCGGTGAAGCAGACATTCACTCGGGGCTCAGAGGGGTTTTCCTCTCCCCACAGACAAAAGCAGACGAGCTCAGCTTTGGCGCGTCCAGGAGATCTCTGTGTCCGTTTTGGATTATCCCACCTGTGCAATTTGTGTTTCCTCTGCTCCCCCCCCCTTTCGTTATCTTGCCCAAAGCGTAACGCACCATACTGTCTGGAGATGTCCCGATGGCGATGCCTTTGGAGAGCCCGAGGGCTTACGAAGCTGTCGCCGTCTCTGGCATAAGAATCGTCTGTGGCTTCCAGGGTTAAGGGAAAAAAGGCCAAGATTTCTGGATGTGAAAATGTGGCTGTGTCACATTTTCAGCTGAGACGTATTGTAAACTGAGTCAGCTGCCAGGGTGGGGGGTGATCACTAGTCATCCTCCACCCTGGATCAATTCGATCTGGGACACGCACTGGGGGCGGGGGCTGAGAAATGGTCGCAATGGCTCATTTCAATCTCCACTCATTTCTTTTTTTTTTTTGCAAAGACAGACTTAAAGAAATTGTGAACCTATTCTTTACAGGCTAAATATATGACATCCACTGCCACTAGATCGCACTAGCGCACCAGCATCCCAGGCAACCCCCCCAAAAAAATCCACTCACTAAAGTTGGAAGAAACATATTGGGACACACCCCACTCACGAAACCTCACTCAACTCAACCTGCAAAAAAGATTACTACGCTAGTAGTTAGCATCTCTATCATCCTGTTTAGCGCTAAAACTAGAAGAGTCAGCCACCTCTCAGATCAAATCATTCATATCAGGCAGAACTGATCAAATATCAATCAATATCGCCTGAAGTAATGTACCATTTAACCATGACTCATACACACCGAGGCCGAGTGACGTCATTCAAACAGGAAGTCTTTATACCTGTTATATTATATACCACAGCACGAGGATTTCATTGGACTGTATAAACTTCTCAAACGATAAATCGTTTAGTAACGCCAGCTGAGAACAGACACATGCCCATATATGGAAGTGAGGCCACCATTTGTGACTTAATAACACGGAGCGGAAAGCGGTGTCAGAGGGTGTAAATGGATTTGATCCTTAACCAGTTAAACGCCTGGTCTGCTCTGCTATCGTAGCGTGTGATCAATTATTCATGGCGGTGGGATGCTCAGGGAGGGTGGGGGTCAGATGTTACCTTTGTAAACATTGGCTTCCCGTGCTGGGTGACCATCGTGCACTGATCACAGTCCAGGGTGATGCAGGAGTTGTGGAAGGACTCCTTGGAGTGCTTGAGGATGTAATGGAGCTCGGTGACGCCTCCCTCGAACACCGTGCTGAAATAACGGGGGATGAGCGTCCGTCCGATCGCTGCAGGGAGACAGAGGAGAGGACAGAGCCGCTGAAAATACAAGGGGCCCGAATGTGAACCCTGGGGAGAAAACGGTGACGGTGACATGGTCACATCGCTTATAAACACTGCGGGTATTTAGAATTACTACGTGTCCAATTCAGTTCAAGATAGATACATATACCCGTCTACAACCTGTACTTATGACTTTTCAATCTGAATCCGTTTAGGTTCATTTTCATTCATTTTAATGTCTGCGCTCCAGCTGCCAATATAACCCTCAGTTTTTAATCGCCTTCAGCAAACACCCTGGAAGTTGTTTTTCCTTTTTGGCTGTCTCCAAAAATGACCATCTCCTCCGGCGCAGACAGCTAAATTGAATTCTAAAAAAAAAACAAAAAAAACAACTGACAATATCATCAGTTTATATCCCTCAATGCACTCCTGCTAGGATTTGACACCTCACGGTGCTCTTACTTTTCCGCGGTCCTCAGATGAGCGAGGAGAAGAGGAGAAGAGGACAGACAGCATTTTCTCATAATTTATCAGACTAGCAGGACTCGGTGACTAAGTTTGGTATTAAATTGAATTATTAAGATGGACCACTTTTACAGTAGAAACTTTTTTTTTTTTTTGCAGAAGCCTAAAGAGACAATGAGGAGGCTACATGATGAAAACTGAAGGAGGAGTCGGGAGGGGGGGGTCTTCAGTGTTTTATAGCCCCCAGGCTTCGTCTGGTTTCCATCTCTTCCGCGTTTGCCGGCTTCAAGGAGAAGAATGGATGATACAGGCAGAGAGAAGCTTATATTTCCCGTTTCATTATGGATGCGCTGCGACGGCACGCCAGATACAGATGCTCGGACTTTTTCTTTTAACGCTATAAATTCATGTCCTGGATTGCTGAGATTATTAAAATATTTAACAAATGCACTTTTAACAGCTCACTGTTGATTCATTTGGCTTAAATTCAAATTCATGCATTTCTTTAGCTCAATCTTTTGTCTCTGATCTTTTTAAAGTGACTTTCCATACAGATAAAACTCCTCATGAAAGGCTTCTAGACTCTAGAGGACAAACAAGCTAAAAAAAATGTCGTGCAAAAGCAGGAAAACAGTGCGGTATTCCTGAGTGGTGTCCGAAAATGTTCCGGACGGGTGTGAAACTGGCTTCTCGGCTGCAGCTAAAGGGCTCCAGGGTTAGCTAACGGGGAAGGGTTGAGCAACAATGCGTGCGATCTGTAAAAGTCGTTTACTCATGTTTTCTTTGATCATTTCCTTTTTGAGCATCGTTGGATGCTAATCCCACTACTAAGCGGTTGTGACCTGATCGACCCACTGAGCTACTTGGGACTGTTAAATAACGGGAAAAACAAAACAACCATGAATCCTGATTTTGGGATTATGAAGGCCGGCCTGCTTCTCCTTTAGCCTCTCGATCCTCGCCTGGTCGAACGAGTCTCTCTCTTCTTCTGCATTCAGCTGCCTGTCAAACCTCCATCATTAGAACTGGGAAGGAAAGAGACGGCCACATTAACCAGCGGCGCACGGCCTCTGATTTAATCCATCTTGGAGTCAAGCCTCTGCTGGCATGAATTCTGCTCCGTCTCCTTGCCCTTGGGTGGGTGGTTGGGGGGGGGGGGGGTTCTGGAGGGTGAAGGCTGGGAATGAAACTTCATTTAGAAGTGAAATATCCCCAAAGACAGTGACTCGGGAGCCTGTTGAGGTCAGACCTGGATGGTAGAGTCCCAATCGCAAGAGAGGACGGAGAGAGAGAGAGAGAGAAAGCAGGGCAGATGAGGATGGATGATGTTGGCGGTTTGGGTGAGGGTGGAGGGGAGGCGATGGGGGGGGGGGGGTGCTACCCGTGACTGGCATGTTTTTCAAATTCGATAAAGTCAGGCATGACTAAATAACACACAAAATGTTTGGCATCGTGAGCAGTGGCTGAGGCGGGGAGGAAGGGGGGGGGGGGGGTGTGCAGGGTCCACTCTCTCTCTTTCTCTCTCTCTCTCTGTATCTCGCTCCCTCCCTCGCTCAGCCTCCACCACGGTTGAAAAACAAAGTACGTGAAGGAGTGGAGCTGACTGCTAATGCGGAGGAGCTCCGAGGAGGCGAGGGGGAGGAAGACAGAGTAGAAGGGGAGTTGGAGGGTTGTGTGTGTGTGTGTGTGTATGCGTCTTCAGGGGGGGGGGGGGGGGGGGAACGAAACAAGGATGGGAGATGAAAAAAATAAGGCATTGTCAACGAGAGCAGGAAGGCTCACTGAGGACTAATAGGAAGGAGAGACAGGGAGGGAGTGTGTGTGTGTGTGTGTGTGTGTGTGTGTGTGTGTGTGTGTGTGCGCGTGTGCGTGTGCGTGCGCTCAGGTGGTACACAGATCTGCTTCTTGCCCACCTCGCCAAGCCATGCAGGAGTTCTGGACGTGTCTTCTCAACCAAAAACTGTCCTAATAAAACTCAGTGTGCATAACCTCGGGCGACAGGGTGAGCGATAAGCAGGTAGCGGCGGCCATGCTAGCACGTCTTTGGATCATTTGAAGCGTGGTCGTCTTGTCTTCCTCCTCAAAGGTTTCCTCATCTCCCTCGCGTTAGTCTTTACGTTTCGGGCGTTAAAAACCAACAGGCCCCGTTGTCTCGCCGTCGGGCACATTTAGCGGGCTTTAAATGGACATCGGTCAGGTGGCGTGTTTCGTTCCGGGCCATTTTAATACGCTTCACTTTTGTGGATGGGATCAGAAAGACATTTTAGAATTAGACGAGTCGGATGATGGAATGATAAATAAATAAAAATAATTACAGACGGAACGTTCAGGGTCATTTTGCTGACTGCTTGCTTTGTCCAGGAAACAGCCCCCCCCCCCCCCCCCCCCCGCTCAGCTTGGAAGCACATTTAAAGTCGGCCTAACGAAGATGTTACAGAGAAATCACGCGATGGGTCAAGGCCTCGAAAGAGACGGATAAACCGTCCAGCAGGAAGGGGAAACAGACTCCACATAAAAGCCTCGAAGCCATGAAAAAGACAAACATTTTCCCTTCTCCTTCCTTTATCTCCATTCTCCTCCTGAATGCTCTGTCTTCGCTGCACCATGCTGATTGGCCCGTCTTCAGACACGGGGAACTCCAGAGATGCACATTAGCCGGCATTTATCTGGGCAAACACAACAAGCGCCATATGCCTCTCAAGTTACATGTACCCAAACATGCCATTTACATATAATTAACGCCGTGTTAATTAGTCGCATTCATTCACGCCACTTCGTTGGGGATCGTCCCCCACCTCGCCGGGGCCCCGATACGGCAGGAGCCATTTTTCTGCTCGGAAGCGTGAGCAGGGCATCGGAAAAAAGAAAGGTCACTCCGGCTGGCTGATGTGTACACACACACACACACACACACACACACACGCACACACACACACAAACACACACACAAACGCAAGACACAAGCAGCTACGCATCGACACATGGCTGATTAAAAGGCTTTATAGCCGTACTCATTATTACCCCCCCCCCCCCCCAGCCCCCCCGTCTGCCCTCATGTTCGAGATAACAACAGAAAATGATAAATATTACTCTACATTGTTGTTTACGATGTTATCGTTAATTATAACGGCTGATGAACAATACAAATAGCGTTCTTTCTGCACTGGTTGGGACTATTTTCATCAGCGGATTGATACAAATTTGCTGGAGTATTTGAAACATTCTCTCTGTGTGTGTGTGTACAAACACTGTAAGTCCAAGTGTGTGTAATTCACCCTCTTCTTTAAGCGTTTTAAATGTCTGCGTGTCATTTGACATTCATCATGCTATATGTTGTGCCACACAGGCACATGCACACACGCACACACACACACGTATAGAATATACCTTCCGTGTGCAGTAATGATGCACCGAGGGATTGCAGAGGCAGCTAGGTAAACAGGTGTACACCCACACGTATGAACAAAAGTACATTTGTGTCAGACTGCAGCAATGTGCAGGAAAGCTACGTGCACTCTGCTAACACCGCTGGCATTTCTCCTGGGCAAACAGCCCATTCATCTACTCGGACCCGGGACCGGGAGAAGCCCGGTTCAGTATCGGCTCGGCTGTTTTGTGCCAAATAACGACGTAAACACTAAGTCAATTCAAAGGCTGTGCCGTGTAAGTCGTCAGACATGAGGAAGAGGATGATATCGATCGTGCACGTGTGTTTTTGTAGGAGAGAGGACCAGACCTTTACACGGGGTCGGCCATTTCATCATGTCGGGTTGAACTCAACAAGACATGAGGAAGACCAGGAGGAAGATCAGGAGGAAAACCAAGAGGAAGACCAGGAGGAAGTCATTCCAGTTCATCCAGAATCTGCAGAATAATCCGCCTGCTGCGTTGAAGGGTTGTCATTTAGCGAGGCGCAGGTCAAAGATGCATCTATTCTCTGACAAGTATTAGGACTCGTCTCATTTTGGGTAATCAATCAGTAAAAAAAAATAGCCAGAATATGTTTGCTAAATAGCATTAGCATGATTTCGAATGAGGCCGGAACACTGTCGCTATTTGTTTGAACCTGTCCAGCTACTAGTTAATGACAGAAAGACACCCCGGCAGAGCGCCGGCAAATTAAAACATGGTGGGGGGGGGGGAAGTCCTGAGACACTCAATGGGCAATTATGCAGCAAACGCAGCTCTCTGCAGTGCAGAAGAGAAAAGGCTGGAGCCGTGAAGGGGCAGAGCTATAGGAGGAACGCCGGATGATCCATAATGTCCGCGTCCTGCAAACACTCCTCAGACAGTCGCTGCTTCCTTCCAATGGCCAGGGGGGAGCGCAGGAGAGCATGGCACTTACAGGTTGTGGGTTCAATTTCTTTAGAGGTTTAGTGGTGGGAATGCTGAGGGGGAAAACACACACACACACTAATGCTTGAACTAGTAAACATTCGATACCGTCTAATATGGATGTAATTTGACCTTATTTTAATATTTATTTAATCCAGGATTGGGTAATAAATTGGATCCTTCAATCTATGACTTTAAATTATTTTTTAATGCAAAAACAGCTGACAAGATGTATGACTGGCATTCGGTGGAAAACAGACAACCTTCCCAAAATAGCATTTTCCAATTCCAATTATCAGCAACGCTTGCCTCAAACGTATCTGGATGATTTATGTATTTTATTTTTTCTTCCTCGGAGCAACAACAAGCAAACATCTCCAGGCGAAAGCAAGAGTGCGTTCATTAATTTAGTCGTCAATGGAGACGCCAGGGCAGATAACAATGGTGCCAGACTGGATCACCAGAAAGCGTGAGGTTCTATAATCATCCCTGTGCAATAAATGTGCACTTCATAATGACTAAAGTATAAAAAAACCCTAAAAGATAAAGGTGCATTTATTACACACTCAAAATCCCCGAATTTCAAGTCAACTTAACCAATTAATAAAGTTAAACAGCATCCTGTTGACACAACAGGTAAGTGATCAATTAACAAACATCCAATAACGACTCTCTTGATATGTTGGATAATAAATATTGATCGTTGATAAGGAGTGTCATGTAGCACGTTCTCTGTAACCTCCTCTGCCTCAGGAAAAATAAAGGAGTTTAAGATGAAGCAAACATATTATGAGACGTGAAATCGACAAACTCGGATATGTCATTGATTTGGATTTGTTGTTGTTGTTGTTTTGTGCAGCCTGTGATGCAAGCTGAAACCAGCATTTGCTCAGACCTATGGTATATTATGCAATCAATAAGCTAAAAAAGAGCCAACTATTAAAATCAATTATTGATCCTCGCTGTTGGTGATCGACGAGAGGAGAGTAGCACAGATGAAAACCCGGCCGCCATATTGACCCACGAGCTCAATCGATGGTTGCGGATACTCAGCAAACAAATGGGCATTTTCATCGACTCATACCTCTGTCTAAATACCCATCACGAGCTGCCATTACTGGGTCAGCGGGGGAGGGGTATTAGATCATTGGCAAACTGATTAAGTTCACGGTTTATAAAGCCCCTGACAAAACGGCTCGCCACAAGGCACACACGCCCCCGAGAGAGACAAGGGTGGACTCAAATGCCTGCTCTGTCCTAAAACAAGGATTCGACTTACTTTGAGTGACTGTGAGTTCATAAAAATGCAAGTACGTGTCGGAGCCAGAGGTACAAGTACATCATGATTACCACGACAGCTGTGGCGTTTGGCCGTGTCCCCAATGTTCAGTCCTGCTACATGGATACAGTCATGAGTATCTGTAACTACGGCATTTTTAACATTTTGGTTTTTTTAAAGGCTACGTAATGATCAACATACATCTTCAGGAACCGTGGGCTAAAGTGGAATTGTTTCCAGATTTTCCCTCTGTTTTCATGCACCTCGGAAAAAAATACAACATCTGATAGCTGCGAATTTAATAAGACGGGATACTGAGTACAGCAAGAATACCAAAGCAGGGGAGAAAGGGTTAAAACCACCCTGCATATGCAGCATGCACACACACTCACAAATGCACACTCAAACACACACAGAATGTGGGAATCACTGCCCAGAACATGAAATATTAATCAGTCATAAAACTTTAATTCAACCTCTCTCTCTCTCTCTCTCTCTCTCTCTGCCTGCATTTTGGGCTCTGCTCTATTCTATTTTGTGAGGCAAACATTTCCTCCATTGCCTTTGCAAAGAGAAACAATAATAGATTTCATAAAAAAAATAAAAAAATGTTTGCACAATTGTCCAAACTCAGGAGGCAAAGCGCATCATTAAGACGCCGCTGCAGACGGAACCAGCGTTCACGCAGCTCACATTTCAAATAGGAACGCTGCTGGGTGGCGGCGTAGTCGCTCGTGTTTAACGCCGGAATGCTCTGTTTGGGCGGTGTGGCGCTCAAACCATGAAATTCAGCAGATGGAAAAGGGGCAATTCCACCAATACTACAATATGAGCTATAAAAAAAAAGCTTTTTCTGATAGAGACCTGGAAAAGATGATTTTTTTTGTAGCCCATGTTCTTAAATGTTGTCTTATTCCACCGCAGCAATGGGTTTAGGTTCAATTTCAAGATTATCAATGTTTTAAAAAGGCATCTGCTCCTGCGAACACGGGCAGAATCTTTGAGTCTCTCTCTCACATCTCCAATAATATCCATTAATGAACTTTAAAATATGTTTTTCAGACTTTTAGAGCAAGAAATAATCAAAGGCCAAAAGACGAGAGCGTCCAACTCCCCGGCTGGACGGTGCAGGAACTTCTAGAGAGAGAGAACCAGGATGCTGCAAGGCTCATTTTCTGGACCTCTGCAGACAAGTTTCAGCTGAACGGACCGGCCGCCATTTTGACTTTCCCAGCGTGAATCTGTGACGGAGAGGAAGAGGAAGAGGAAGAGGAAGAGGGAGATAACGGAAAAAAACAGCTAAGAAGGAGAAAGATGCATCTCCACTCATCCTCATCCAGCCTCGCGCTACGCAAGGATGGTGACCGTTTGGGCAGAGATGCAAGCAGGAGAAGAAAAGGAGAAGGTGGGGGTTGAGTCGGAAGTATCGGGGACAGGGGGGGAGCCCCCCCCCAAGGCCAGCTCTCGTCCCCTCTTCACCTCCATCCATAATTCAACAGGGGTCGGCCCCCTGAGCCGTACCGGCCCAAGGGTGCAGCTCCTCGGGGAGGACACAACACGCAGAGGAGGAAGAGGCGGTGAGACACGCCCCCCCCACCCCCATCCTCATCCTCACACCGGGCCGAAAATAGTGAACCAAGTAGTAGAACACTATGGGTGAGATGCATCACTCTCTCCTGGTCAGTCGGATTCCAGTCGGACGTAGGGTGGATGAGAAAAGTGGTAACTTTGGAACACACACACACACACACACACTGACTCAGACTCCCGGTGGGCTGGAATCAATAATAATGAGCATCGATCCGCACTGGCCGGCCTCTGATAATCGGAGCTTTGATCAGAAGCAGAGAGCGATACCTGCCAGGTTCTCAGCAGCTCACCTTGGGCGGGGGGGGGTTAGGAGCTCCTGGTTTTATGCTTGCATACAGAGCTTGCTGAACCCTGTCCAGCGAGCTAGCTGGACTCGGCCTGCTGAGCACCGGCTTCACGTTAGAACACCCCATTGCTACGGTATTCCTTACGCACCTGTGCTGCACGGATCAGCGTCGCAAGCTGTTCGTTTTGTCCCGTTTATGAACGAAAGTCACTTTCGGCATCGTTTCGACCCCTCGTCTTGTTCGAGACGCCCCTCCTGATGTTACCAAGGGGCCACATACACATTTAATGCTTGAAGTACAGCGGTGCAGACCCTTTCAGACTACGGAGGCTGATGGGTCTACACCACTCTGTATTATATATAAATATGGATTTATCCATGTGTCAATAAATTTCCACTTTGAAGTTGTGCTTCTTTCTCGGTTGACTTTCACCGCCTGACTGTGTTTGTGTGTTTTCTATCAGCAGGACTTTTTATTTTATTTTTGCATGTGTGTGTGTGTGTGTGTGTGCGCGCGCACACGCCAGCGCGCGTACACTTCCTGTTTTCCAGGTGGAATTCTCCTACTCTCCAGTGCGCAGATGAAAATGCTATTCATTATTGATAAAACTTCTCCCTCTCTCTCTCAGAGCCCATTTTGTTGACCTTTCGGGATTATTCTTCTGTTAAAAGCTCGTGTTGCACTTGACTCTTCATTTTTTCATGAACCGCATGTTTGTCATCGTGACTCGAAGCAAACATTCACAAATTCCATCTGAGCAAAAACAAACGGCAGATGTGTCGGTCTCACGGGAGAAATTTCCCAGGGCGCTCTAGTGGCTATTATAAAATATAGGTTTCAGACAATTTGTAAATAACATCCAGAAAGACACTGCATTCATGTTTTTTTCCCCTCTCTCTCAGACTTAATAAAAAAAATAAAAAAATCTAGTAATGAATTCCCTCCCCTTCATCATGCAAATGTAGACTCTTTAAAACTAAAAGAAAAACAAACAAACTTCAATACTGACTGAATTTACCACCTACCTGTCACAAATCTATCAAACTGTGCGTTCTGAGTCCCGCCTACACATACAATGATGAGCAGGTAAAAGATGGAGGGAGATGAAAGAAGGAGGCGGAGGAGGAGAAATCAGGGCGAGGAGAAGATGCGGGAAATATGAGTTGAAAGAAGGGGAAATGAAGATGAGCTGACGATGACGAGAGCGAGGGAGAGAAAGAGAAGAAGAACAGGAGGAACAGAGGAGGAAGAGTGTGGCGCAGCAGAGGGCTGTTTGTGACTTCCATTGTTTCTCAGACTGGAAGGGGAAACTGCTTTTTGTTTTTGCTGTGGGATACACGGAGAGTGGGGAAACAGGAAGCCAGGCGACCTGCCCATCCTCACGGACAGCTGGTGCCCTCCGATAGCCGGTCCCCACTTCCTGTTAGCTGCACACAATGGTTCCCACCCTTCACCAGGCCACCACCAGGAAGCAAACCTTACTGACTGATCACCGCATATTCTACAAGGATTGAATAAAGAGTACAGTAACATATTTGAAGAGCAACGGGGAGCTTAAGTAATAAAAGAAAACCTCTAGATATTAGATCAGTTGAGTATCGGTTGAGTAATCCTTCACACCGCTCAGCGCGAGGATGCTATTGCTATAGAAACTGGGTCGGGTTCAGGTCTCTGTCAGACAGATTTAGAGCTGCAGAATCTGACATTTGTTTTTACAGTAGAGTGCTGTTCTTGTTATTAATATTATTCTTATACAATGTAGTCCGACTTTAAAACTCTGCTCTGTGTAAAGCACCCAATAAACAAATGTGACTCGTTGTAAGTGAAGGACGGGAACATTAGCAAATAGCAAAGACAAACAATAAGAGAGACTTAAATAAATGAATTGCGTATTTCCCCTAATGTGCTTTTACTTTCATGCCAGCAGGCTTTTTGTGCAAGAATAGGCACCAATTATTTTAGATATTGGATATTGTTTTAGAAGGAAAATGCTACAATTCCCAGGAGCCTCAGGAGCGGACCCCATTATGTCTTTGTAGGGCCCTTCTCTTTCTTCCCTTTGGTCAAATCAGACCAACAAACGCGCTGCTCACGTCTGATGCTGCATATTTCCATCAGACCTCTAGATAAAATACATGCTCTGCTTCGCCCAGATTTACACACACACTGCACTAAATATAGACAGGAAAATAACAGATGACAAAACTGGATTTGAATCCAATTCAAGCTTCTAATATTCATTAAAAGAAAAGAAAACGGTTCCACCTGTGAAATGTTCTGCATGTCTCTTGCGCACAAAGAGTCCTGCGATAATTGCATTACTGGAAATTTTCTCTCTAGTTTGTTTTGTTAAAACGTAAATTTTAGGCCAAAAAAAGTGTCATTGCATCTTGTGGCCGAGTAGATTAAAAATATTGAAACTGCTTTTGAATTTATTTTTGTTTATATTTCCATCAAATCGACGCTGCAATTAGGAAATGCAAAAACAAATAAAAACACAACTGTCAATTTAAAAAAATTAGTTGTAAAGTCTGTATATATTTTAATGGGCAATTTCGGCAAAGTTAAAGGTCACAGGAACGGCAAACAAATTGCACATGAATTGCTTTATTTGAGCGGAATGGCTGCTCCCTCTGAAGTAAATAACACACTAATGAAAAAATAATTGTGAATATTATATTTCAAATCCTGCACACTTACTCGCAGTCCGGTTTTCAGTTGACATCTTCAAAAGCGGGCTTATTAAAGAGTTGACCAACTTTAACAGCATATTTTTAGAGAGGCCACATGCTTCTTGTTTTCCCTGCATGATGCTGCAGACAGGATCTCAGGGGGAAACGTCTTTGCAGGCGGGCGTTCCGACAGGAGAGGGACATTAATGATCCGACTGCGAGGACCGTGTACAAAAGTCTTGTTTTTGTGTCACCACAGAACGGAACGAGCAACTCGGACTGTCAAACGGCCTCAGCCAAGCCCGTGCTTTACTCGGAAGAAGAAAGTTTCTCCAGACTGTGTTAGAAATAGAAATATAGAATGGCTGGAGGATGAGGACGGAGTATTTGAGTTCCTGGGTTGCGGGGGGGTCGGTCAAATAAGAGCTAATAGGAAAAAACGGAACCGGAAAACTGGCTCCAGACACACTAGAATGGCATTTAACATGTTAAAAATGAAAAGAAGTTCTGAACAAATGGAATAGATAATCAATAGCGACAATAAAACACAAGCTGCAGCTCTTATGAAGGTTGGAATAGCTCCGTTCTGATTTAGATGTTGCGGATTAATACGATAATGTCTCCTACGCACATAAACAAAGCCGATTTCTACGCCTTCCCTGATGTCCTCCTGTCACCATATCGTCAGCTGTCGCACAATCAGGAAGATTCCACCAGCGTGGCTTACAACAGATGGCAGTGTTGAACTATCCGTGAACGGAACGCACGGCAGCAAATGTTGAGGCTACCTATTTGTGTTTAAATGTAGAATTTCTGTCGCTCCTGTCTTCCTCACGCCGGCTCTCTTTGTGGCAGATCCAGCGCCGTGGTTACCGGGCTCGGTTGTCAATCACCGGCAGCGCTGCAGCTGAGCCAGAGCTGCATCATCCCGCCTGCCAATCACCGGTCTACACCTTCAATACATCCTATCCATCTCTCTATAGCGCAGCTTCGCAGCAACCCCCCCTCCCTCCCTCCATTCCTTCTTTTAAACCCCCCACCCCCCATAGAAGCATCGACACCCCCCTCCAAGGCACACAACAACACACATATAAAAACATTCACTGCCGTCCAGACAGACAAAACACACAGATGAAAGATGGGCCGGCACCGCACCTCTCCCATACCTTCATTTGGGACTCAATATTTCCTTCTCTTCATCCCACCATCCAATTCAATAGTACAGCCACAAGCCTTCCCCGCCGCCGCTGTCAATCTTTTATTCAGCAGAAAGGGACTCGGACTTATCCTTCCATCTGAGACATCCATTGTGGCTCTTCCACAAAGACACTCTATGAACTCTGTAAACATCACGGAGGCCGCGTTTAAGGCGGAGGTTTAACACTGAGCCGGTGGCGTCGCTCAGATAAAGGTCTCCACTCGGGCTGACGTCATCAAAAAAATAAATAAAGAATCACACCGAAACAATGACGGAAAACGACTGAAGTGATGAAGTGAAGAGGCTGCACAGACGCTAAATATTTAGCATCTTGCCAGCTTATTGCGTGGCCGAGGCCGTTTGGTTCATCTCGTCAGTCGCGTTAAAGACGTTTCCGTGTGTTTTCTTCCTCCTCATTATGCCCTCATGCTTGCTTAAAGATGATTAGCTTTGGTCATTTTATCGCTGCAATTATTGTGTGCTGCAATGCAAAATAACGAGAGTGAATTGTGAATCGCTTTCACAGTTTGCCCCCGAATCGGCCCACTAAACATGAAGACTTTCCCCTCTCTTGTTTGAACTACTTCTAGAATGAGCCTTGCTCTTTGATTGCATCATGGAGCGCAGCTTTCATCAGATGCCTCAAAGATTGCGCAGCCGTTCAGGGTACCGGGGAGAATGTTGAGGCCGTGGCAATTTGGGTATAATTAGAAGGAGTTCCTGAATATTTGGTGTGGGGAAACAATAATTGGCCCCACATCAATGGAGAATTGTTTCACACGCTTACGAGGGAATGCCAATATGGACCGAAATGCTCCCTTCGAAGTACCGAAGTACCAATAAATACACATTAAAAATATAAGCTTCCATCAAAGCAACATACTGTCAGTGCAAGACGAGGCTCTAATAAGTTACACTTCCAAAGATGCGATAAAATATTATGAGATATCAGAGACTACAAAGTCGCACCGCTCACATTTCAGATCTTTGCGAGAACCGGGCGAGACAGGAAGTGATGTAATCTGTCGGAATACGATGCTCATGTCGTCTCCTGGCATGATTACGGCTACCGATACAAGCAGATCACAGTTACAGCACAACATGTGATCCGGCGGGCCTCGTCTTCATTAGTGACGCACATTGGGAAATGATGAACAGCGGCTCTGATACGTCAGACGGTAAAGGCTCTACGCTGTCTTTGAAATGCCATTTGATGGTTTTATACCGTCACCTCTCATTGGCCGATGGAGCAGTAAAAGCCCTTTGTAAATGTTAGTGCCCTTCAGTATCTCAATCTCAAACGCCTGCCTGTTTGGGATTGGGTTCACCTGCCGAGGCCATCCACCTCCTCAACCAGCTGAGGCGCCAGGTCCGGCTCCCCGAGTCAGAGGTGGCGAAGCCGCAGGGTGATTGGTCCCTTGGAGAGTCGGGGCGGGACATACGGCGCCGCTGCGCCTCCTCCTGTTACTACACGAGATTTTATATCTTACAATGATTTGTCATGTTTTACTGAGGCACTCGTTAAAGTCCATTTTGATTTTGTGTTCTAGTATTGAGGCCCGAGTTACAGCTACTTGGGGACTGGGTGAGTGTGCGCCTTAATAACCGACACCACACGCGACACACACACGCACACACACGCATTGCTGCAGGCATGCTGTTTGCTTTCGGATCTTGCAAAGTAAGTTTGGAGAGTGAATTTTTTTTTGAAAGTTTTGTCATCTTTATTTTAGCTTATTTTTTATTGTTATTATCACTGTTTTCATGGACCTCTACTTTTAATATTATTACCTAGTTTATTATTTTTCATTTCTGTACTTTTTTTTTCGTTTCTCTGTTGTAAAACTCTTTGAGCTGCATTCTTATATAAAAAGCGTAACACAGATAAAGTGTATTATGCTTATTCTTTGGCGGCTCCTGTTTTGGTTCTAGTTATTCCTTTTGAACTATTTTGCGCTGCATCTCTTTCCCCCCAATGAGATGTAAAATACAGGCTGCTTTTCTGCCTGCGGTTGATCGTACATTTCATACAAGATTCAGTATCAATTAATCTGTTACTTGATGAAATATAATAAAATCCCCTTCATCAGTTTCAAGAGTAAAAATGGCTTCTTTTACAATGATTTTAAAAACTACAGCACCAATCTAAATTAAATGGAGATTACTTAAATTAAAAGTCTTACTCTACTTTACTATACTATGTATGTATACAAATTACTGCAGTGTTTATGAATGAAAATATATAGATGTATTTATTCATGCTGGAATCAAATATTATTCTTGTTAGCATGATTTTGTTTTTAGCCATGCAGAGCATTTATTAGCTTAAGCAATATTGCCCACACGCGTGCAGCACGGTGGCGTAGTGAGTAGCGCTGTGCCTCACAGAAAGAAGGTTTGAATCCTATCTGTGCGGAGTTTGAATGATCTCCCCGTGTCCGTGTGGGTTTTCTCTGGGTTCTCCGGTTTCCTCCTAAATCCCAAAACATGCAAATTAGGTCAATTTATTTGCATGTTGACCCGCAAAGTGGAAAAGGTGCTGCAGACGTCACAAACGTCTCGTCGATAAGAAAATTGATGGATGAAAGGATTTCACATTCTAATGTGGCTGTTTGGATGTCAAAAAGCAATGCAGTAAACAAAGACGTAAAGGATTGACTTTCTTTTCTGTTTCTTAACCAATTACCAAATTATGTTCTCGCTTTTCTGTCGACCGAGATCAATTTTAGAATAAAGAATCTGATGAATGAAAAGGCACAGAAGAGGACTCATTTCAGACATAAATCCATTTGTGTTCTCTTTTTCCAACAATTAACACACAGGCATTTCCAATAAGGTACATTTCCTCCGAGAAGCCACGATAAAGCCCAGCTGGAGACGCGTTACAAAGCACCTTAACACAGGTCCTCGCAATAAGAAAAACAGATTAGCTAAATTGGCTTTTCTAATTTATCCTCCCCTGAATGTTATGAAATTAGAGCGGCTCAGACTGGAGTGAAATTATTGTTTCCTAGTAATTATTGTACGCGATACTGTAGGACTCCAAAAACATAACTCAGTTTCAACAAGGTTTTAGTTCTTACCTCAATATGTTAAAAAGAAAGGGTGCCATTGGAGGAGAAACATGCCAGGATTGATTTGACAAAATAAAATAAATGCATTTATAACCCCCTGTTTTTGTATAAAATGACACAAATATAAAGACATATTCATGCATTTGGTGTCTTTATTTCCATTTGAGGTAAAATTAAACATCTGGATACACTGCTGCTGACTGAGAACCGTTGATTTAGCATCATCCAACATGGACGGCTAGCGATTTAAACCGCTGCTAGCGCTCTCCACCCTCAGAGGTCCGCTGGTCAGCGGCGCTCTGACCTGCTGGAGGATAACTGCATATATCTGCACTGTTACCGGGCCGCAGGCAGAGATGGTTCCAGCTCAAGGCCACCGGCGGCCACATTTACATCTTCTACATTCGGCAGTTAGCGGCTAACGATGAGTGCAATGGTGAAGAGGGTTTATATCCCTGAATGCCAACAGTAAAAAATAATTCAAATCATGCAGTCAAGAAAAATGTAAAGGAAGAAAATTAAGGATTCAGTTGAAAATATGCTAGAATTTCACATTTACATTAATTATTCTTCTGTGCATCCTGTCACCTGCGTGTTAACATTAGCATAAACACAACCTCCAAATGCAAACTGTGAGCATGTTCTAGTTTTCTCTTTGATGCACACAGAATCAAGGGACAACTGAGGTTGAATCGTCTTTGCCACAGAAGTTGTTGTGCGTTTCGATTTTAAGTTGCACAATGTTGCTTTGCAACACTATTTACTCTGGGAGATCCGTCAACACATACGTTCAAGAAATTGGGTTTGTACAACATGACATACAGCCATTTACGTTTTTGTGGATTTCTGAGAGAAACTGAATAAAAAAAGAAAATAACTTCAATAATAATAATGATGATGATAATATTAATATTGATGGTTTTCACTTTTATTAAGCCTTTATTAGCAGCAGCATCGCTTTATTCGTCATCCTAGTCCGGATGTATGATTGTGAATGTGTGTAACTTGTGTAACACTATGGCAGTGAGTCATCATCGCCATCGTGTTAAGCCGCCTCCCCGTTCCCACGGGAACGGGGTTACCTTCTCCACACTGCTGGGGTTTTTCATTTTTACATTTGAAAAACAAACCAGGGCCTGCCTCACAACAACCCTCCACTCCCTCGCTCTCTCTCTCTTTTGCCGCCATCTCTGTGCTAAATCACACACACACACACACACACACACACACACACACACACACGCACACACACACCGGCTCATTTCACAGCGCCACATCCTTATCTACATCTGTGTGATATTCAATATGTGTCCGATATCAAAACAAGAACCTATGCAGATGAGATGAAGGCATGAATGACAATATCACAAACTCAATAACAGCATCTCTGCTCTGCCATTGGCTGACGATGATCACATGCTGTGGCGGTAGCCGTCGTGCTTTTAGTTCTTAGTATGCAGAATCAGGTGTTGAGAACGCTTTACAGGAGCCACGAGAACATTGAAAATCTAATAGAAAAATAGATTATTTCTTAGAGATTCGTATGTGCGTGTGTGCGTGTGTGCGTGTGTGCGTGTGTGTTAGAGGCCGTTAGTTTAGACTTTGCGTAGAGCTTAAGGAGAGTTCAAACTCAATGGAACCTTTTATGAACTGAATGGAAGACGTTTTATCTAATTATTTCTCCAACATACTTTTAATGGATGGATACCAATTTTCTCACTGATAGACACAAAGAAGAAATGGAACGCATCTTTTGTGTTCTTACGTTATTATTCTTAGTAACCTTTAAAGGCATTTTGGGAACTCATACGTGTCACGGAACGGCCGTGCGGAAAGTTTCTTAATGAAAAATCTAGGTTTGTCAAAAGAATGAATGTTATTTTGGTCATGAGACCACATCACATGCTGGAAGAATGTTGTGTTGTTCAACTGCGTGCAACAGTCCTTTTACTTTTACACAAAATACAAGAGAGGAAATACACACTTAAATAAAATAACACGCGTGCGGTTTAATGAAACAGCACGGGACTCTTACTGTATCTCTTTGGTCCATCTTCGAGGCAGAAGGAGAGCGTGAGAGTGGCGTCTTCCTCAAAAAACTCTGTAGCAAACGCGTCCCACCACAAACTGTCACTTTCCTGTCAAAGGAGGAAAAATATTAAAGCACAGATTAATGCTGGTTAAATTAAGGCCCTTTTTTTTTTTTTTTTTTTACAGAGTAAGTACATTTAATTCAGAGGAATAACAACAATATGCCCTGTCTACAGGTGGAGTCTTGATGCACCAACTGATCCTTTACTCTTTATTTAATAACAGCTTGCATGCTGTTGCATTTTCTACATAAATTCAATATTGATCCATTCTGATAAGATGAAATATATTATATGGACATATAGGATTTTTTACAAGACAAGATAAAACAGAACATTGTTTTGTGGCATATTGAGGAATATTTGTGCCTTTTCATTAAAGTGAATTATATGACTTAGCAGAGATGGTGAGGATGCTAGCGGATGCTAGCAGAGATGATGAGGATGCTAGCGGATGCTAGCAGAGATGATGAGGATGATAGCTGATGGGCTAAGCATCTCAGCTGGAAGCCAAACCAAAGCCTGACAACACTTTTATTTTCTCAAGCCAGGATCCGACATTTATAGCATCCCCCCCCCCCCACCTTGCCCTCGCCCCTCGCCCCTCCACCCATCGGTGTTTGACTGATGTTAATTTCCTCTGACACGTTATGACAGATGACGGTGTTTCATTCTGCGCGGGGCTACAGGACGGCAGGCACTTTCCAGATGTTGACAATTAGCGTTGTCATCATCGAGCAGTGTCAAGCCCAATGAGCAGGGACCGGGGGCCGACCTGCAGGTCAATCGGTCTCAGACATGATGGGCCTGATGCGAGGAGGATGAGGTGAGGTGAGGAGCAGAACCTGGACCTTCTCCCAGCTCGTCAATCAACGGGCCCTCTGTCGAAGGATAAAGCTTTCAAAGAGACGTTTTAAATTTCATCCAAATGTTGTATTTTTGTTCCAGAATTCTACCCCGGAAGAGATTCTCACATGCAGGAACAAACCCATTTTGTTCACCCTGAGATAATGGTGAAAAGTGCAATAGGACGCATCGTTATCCCAAAATCTAATGCCATCAGAGAAAAGTAGTAAATCCTACATTTGGAAGTTCGGAAGCAGCAACTGCTCGGGCTTTTTCTTCTTCATCATCGTCAAAAAGCAGTTATGGCCTTTTAATATTTTAAACAATTGACCCCTCTTTCTCTAAACAACATTCAAGCAGTAGACCGTTATCTCAGCACAAAATAAGTGCGGGCATAATATTTTAGCAAGAAACAAGTATGGTGTCAAAACATTTTAGCGCCCCCATTAGGTCGCTGAATGCAACTGCGTAAATAACCAAGCACTCCAACAGTACGTCACTCTCTTCCTGTGAGTAAATTGATATGTAGATGGATACAAGCATAGTGTGTGTGTTGTGTGCGTGAATGGGAGTGTGTGTGTGTGTGTGTGTGTGTGTGTGTGTGTGTGCGCACCAGCTGTCCACAGGGAACCAACCGCACGAGCTGCCGTGAGCGTTCATGTGTCACACAGCGGCTGCACACGTCTGTTACAGATGGACGGATAGCGAGGAGGGACAAACCAGGACAAAGTAGACGCAGACAGGCGCACTGATGCTGCTCTGCATTCAGATTGAGTTCAACCCGTAATCCAGCAACGCCAGTGGGCGGGAACATCTGGGATCGACAGTCAAGGGCGCGGTCAACGAGAGTCACGCGGAAACCGCAGCAGCAGGCTTCTAATGTTTCTACGATTCTACACAACAATATGCTCTTTGAGTGACTTTAAACACACGAAAGGAGAGCAACAGAGAAGAAAATATTTGCATTGACATCCTGCATATAATCTGTGTTTAGCATTAAAGGCAGGCGCTGGTTATCAACAAGTCAACGACGACAGTCCGGCCTGCCACTCAGTTCCGTTTGTTCAACGCATTTATCTTTAAAAGTTCCCGGAAAAACTATTATACTATTATATTCTGTCAGGTTTTATTCTTGAATGAATCACATTTCTTTCCCGGTGCCAAACGCACAGCAGCGGAACGGCTATTGGACTCCGTGGAGCTTCTCCTTTGCTGAATAAGGATTCCATAAAATGTTGAGGATACTTTCTAAAGTGGCGTCGAGCTGAGGGCATCCCTCCGTTTTACGGACTCTGGAATTCATTAACTTCCTCTTTGCTATCTCAGTGAAAAGCGTTGGGCTTCCTACTCCTCTATCCAACAAACAATTGTCTTCCTTAAAATATATTTTAAAAAAAAGCCCTTTCATTTACAGTGACCGCTACTTTCCAATGTGGAACCTCTGTTAATTAGACTCACTCGTGCTATCATTTTCAAATATTCCCTTTCTGTGCCCTTCCCACCCTCTTCCAAAGCATTTTCCTGGAATTGAACCTTTAAACGAGATGATATTTTCTGTTCAAAGTCTAAGTTCATTTTGGCAGTATACTGATATTTGATTTGGGCCAGCAACCACCCAAAAGAGCAAGTATTTCACCGAGAGCAGAGTCGATGACGGTGTCTCTGAACTCCCACCAGGGATGCCAACGGTTTAGTAAAAAAAAAAATACTAACCCCGATGACAGAAAAAACTGAAAATAACCACCACTCTGATCTGAACAGCTTTCAGCGGTCACAACAATCAAAGTTCTCGTGCCCAAACGACTTATTTTGTAAATGAAATGTGCATTAAGTAGCGCTAGCTCATCACCTTTCCATTATAGGCAGTCTATAACCATTAATCCTCCAATCTGGAACTTTTGGGAAACTTTTGGCTCAGCTTTCGGGCAGCGTGTTGCCAAGTAAAAAAAAAAAAAAACACGACTGGTTGAGCTGGTTTTGGCCCGGATTTAAAGACAGAGGAGAAGCTGGAGCCGAGCCAGACGGACTGGAGAACAGCTCCAGCCTGGCCAGTGGACAAAAAGCCATACAAATCTGTGGCCGGAGTCCAACAAGCCACACTGGAGCCTGGCGGCGCCGTGGACGGTGTCTTCAGTTCGGTCCTTCCGGTATAAAGATGTAAATGACACGTTTGCTATAAGAAATGAAGCTTGCAATTTCCTGTTTCTGTCTCCGTCTTTCTATCAACTCTGCGACTGCTCGCTGACAGGCGACGACCTGCCTTCATTTACGCCTGCAGACTCCCTGACGAACCACGTCGCGTGACGATGTTTGTTGTCAAATGCTACAAATCAGGCAAGGCTCCGCGGGACCCGAGGTGAACCAACATGGTTGTGGCGGCGATGGCCGCCAGCCGATAAGGCTCTATTGATTCAAATGGATTGCGCCTCTCTGGGAGGGGGGGGGGGATTTATCAATGTGTCAATTGCTTGCAAGCCACCCACAAATCACGGGCGCTGGCCGGCCGCGGGGACTTACAGGAAATCCAGAGGATTGGAGGCACAGCATTGCGAGGATACTCAGCAAATAGCAAGAGAGCTGAGGGTTAAGTCAACACTTCTACAGATATACATACAGGACGGTCGGCAGACGTGACACAATGTGGTAACAGAAAACACAAAGACGTGCTCTTTAACAGAAAAGTGCACTTTGTGCTACATCTGCCCGCCTCTTTTGTACTGCATACACATAATACCGTATATGTAGTACGTATACATTTACAGCCTTGATGGTGTGTATTCACACAGCTACGTGAAAGAGATCGGCCCATAAAGTCTCTATATTTAACATGAAACAGTCAGACATAGGTTTTTCTTGGTCTGTATTTTTTGCCTTCCGAGTTCTGGCTGTTCAAAATCCTCCAAGAGCGTAGGCGTGTCTAGGGCCTGACCTTGGAGACTTAGCAAAGTCTGAATCCCCATTCAGCTTCTAAATAGCGTGCAGCCCTGTCGGCTGGTGAGCAACCAAGTTTTAGTGCTGTTGAAGACGCTGACAGCCTCAGGTAATTGGCGAGCGCGTTTCGAGAGGATCTTTAGTTTGATTGTATGGTGAGGGCCACAAGAAAATGTACATAACTTTCAAATGTTAAAGCCAATTAAAGGACATTAAGAATGTTTTAGGATCTATTTTGTTTGTTTATTTCATTAATCTGATATTTGCGACACTGACAAAGGTAGCAGATTTTTTTTAAAGGGCTAAAAACATAATTAAATCCAGATTTGATTGATTATAAAAGAATGATGATGAGGACTCAGACACTTCCTGGGGTAACCAGAGGTCACGGTCCGCTACGATGCGATGCTACCAGAGGTGTTGGGATCCTTTCTTAACTCCACTCCAGCAGAAGAAGAAACCTGGCTACATGCAGGCATTGATGGCAACGAGTTAATGACTGCCCGTGCAAACAGTCTGGGCCAGCAATATTCTGACGTTCATTCATTATCTATTCATAACAGCAGAGTCGAATCGAACCTCCCAGGGAAAACAGTAAGCGGCCTCAGAGTCAAACAGCTGATCAGAGACATGACGAAACCTCGTGAAACCGGCGCCGTGCAGAGGCTGGCTCCCGGTACAACGAATCCCAAGCACAGTGTGTCTCCTCTGCGTTCACTGTATCGTGAGCTGCAGGCTTTTTTCTGTGCAATGATGAAATGTTCCAAGCTTTACTATTAGTATACAGGGCAGGAAACGGCGCTTTCCGCATGTGGATTAAAAGCAAATGGATTTCAACGGACTATTTTGGGTCTGTAAGGAAATAAAGTCTCAGGTTGAATTAGAATATTGACAAATTATGTTCCTAAGTAGTTTGAATGCAACAAAGACCCAATGCAGCGACAAGTTGTTTTCGGAAGGCAGTACCGGCGCCAAAACGGGCTTGAACAGGAATGAAGTTACCCGGTTATCATCTGTTCAGGTGTGCAACCTACCCCAGGGAGTTTCCATAGCAACAGGAAGTCCATTATTTGAAGAACAAGCGCAGAAGATAAACTAGGGAGAAATATATCAGCTTTTAAGGCTCTCTGTTGCGTCCTATGTTCTCCTTCTCAACGTTCCACCGAGGTGTGGCTAGTGAGCCTGTTTCTGCATCGTGCATTCTGTCTACTCTAAGGGAACATAAATCGTTCTGACAAAGACACTCAAGGCAAGTTTCGCCGCGTCACTCACAGATCGGCTGTAGGCAACGATCCGACCCGGGGCCGCTTCCCTTCAGGATGGACTATCTAACCGCATCGAGCAGAGAGAACAGGACATAAACGGACTACAGGCCCGTCTGTCCACTCTGTTATCTGAGAGACAGCGCAGCCTGGAAGGAACCATGGGAAAAGACCAGGAAAAATGTGGGTCTATTGTCCGAGCATCCTCCTGGATGTGCAGCGTTTGACAAGAAAGGTTGTTTTTTTTTAGGTGTATGAATTTTTCTGGGAACCTTCTCTCAAAGCAAAACGAGACAAACAAATAGATGAAGGTCGTAATTTGGTTCCTTTAATTGTATATATATTTTTTATCTTTTACTTTGAATTGGCCCACTAGGTTACTCGCTAGTCACTCACTCTGTTGTTTGGTTGCAGGTTTGGAAGCTAATACATTTAATACAATAATCTTCTTTTTCTGACCAGATGTTTATTATAATCACCCAACATTTAGAAGAAAGTTTGCATTCAGATGAGCTGTGCTAAAAAGCTGCATGCTAACCGGTGCAGAAAATGCCCTTATAACAAGACTGTCTTTACCTGAAGACATGAAAATTGCATCTAATGCATTATTTTTGTTGTTTCTGTCCCTCTTCAACCAAAGGAACAAAAACAGCTGAAAGGTGTTGCGCTAAATTAAGAGTAGCGGCCATCTTCGTTTAAGAATCAATTCAATCCGGACTAAATCAATACAAAAATGAACCAATAAAATCGATTTCATTATTCAGAACTCATTCTCCGCTGTTGTGCTGCGAGCCAAGTGGCGACTTTTGATTTAAATATAAGGGATTAAAAGGACATCGTCGAAAAACCCACGCTGTCAATCAATACTTGCATCTCGCTGACTAATTAAATGATTAGTAATTAAAGAAGCTGTGATTTCCTGCGTCACTGAACACAACGTGTCGACGCCTACAAATACAAGAAGGCACGCTGGCCTTTGATTGTACTTTTAACATTTCTATTTTAATAATTGATTTCAAAGCCTTTTGTTCCTCTTTTAGTTCATTAAAAAAAAGATTAAAACTCAGCTGTGACACGCGCGAGGCCTTCTCAGATACGGACGGCGGATCGTTTTCCCCGATGGCAGATCAATCCAACGGGCTCAGATAAGGGCAGCGGGATGTTGGACAACTTTGTGGTAATTGCTCTCGCCACGTTTCACACAGGTGCTCTCTTCACAGCGTAGGAAGCTCTTGCAACCGTCCAATTGGTAGTCCAAAGTCGTCTTAATTTGTTCAGGGCTGTGATGGAATCATTGACGCGTTCACATTAGCCGTCCTATAGCAGCACTGGAAGACATGAGAAATGCAAAATATCTTCACCTTAACTTAGATTCTCTTAATCTTTTATATTTTTGGGAGATTTGAGAATTATACTCAAAAGTCTCCCAAAGCCCAAAAAGACACTTTAAATAATTTAACACTCAAAGAAATTCAAAATAAAAGCATGACTTCTTCACTGATGTCAAGGTACAACTTTTGTATAATAATAATGATGATGTTGATGATGATGATGACTGAATCATGATTGAACTGCCTAACCGGATGCCTTTCCGGCTAAATGTCCCCAAATGTGCAGGTTTCTCCTTCATTTCTTTCATGTCCTTACAGATAAATGGATATTCGATACTAAAGTTTTGGACTCTTGCCCTCAGAATAAAAGGTTCCCGCTGTACGTCTCTGCAAACCAGAGATATGTTAGTTTTGAATGCTTCATAAGTATCACATCGACATTCCAACAATACGCGCCACGTGATGTTCAGATTACCGGTACAGGACCGCGCTCTTATCGGGAGTAGCAGGGGTCAACGGTGGCGCGAAGCTCGACAAGCAATAAATCAATGTTCGAGGCCACTTCAGCCAACAAACCAGATTATACTTGCGACTCTTTGTGTATTTGTGGCCGACTTTGTGCACGTTTCGGCGGGTGTGTGGATCCTCTGTGCGTGCGGCGACTCATTTATGCGCATATCTTCAGCCACGTTTGTGGAACTATAAGCAGGTATGATACAGATGAGTAAGAGTTTTCCTAACCTAATAAAGTGTGTTTCGGGTTTAAATGTCACCAGATTAAACGGTTAGCAGAAGACGAAATTGATTTCATAAAACAAACAGTAAAACCTGTTTTTCGAGCCAAGATGAGCGCACCTCAAATTGTAAATGCAAAAATTTAATTTCAGAAGAAAAAAAACTCTCATCCTTACACCGGGAAATTGTGATTACTTTTATTCAGGGAATTTATCAACCAAAGATGAGAGAAAAACTGGCGCTCTTTCGGATGCAGAGCGCCAATAAACTCGATCTCAGCTCTGTTCTTGGTGTCGTGTGTCTCATCTTTAATCCCTCTGTGTCAACTTCACACCTCAATGCCAACTTGACCTCTCCACCGTGGGCCTATTCATGTCGATCTGACACGAGGAGCTGATGGGAACAGATCCACTTTACCCCTGACAGGAACGAGGGCTTTTGCCATAATGAACACTCCGGCCCTCCCGGCTCTGCAGCCAATGAGTGAGGTCTGCAGACGCATTTTATTAATGAGAATGAGGCCAACTATGTGCAGTAGTCACAAGGATCCGATGAATGGCCTGTCAGTCACTGTCATTGACTGTCTGCTGAGGAAGACTGTGGTTGCTGGACCCAGCTGCAGCGGCGAGGTCTCTGAAAGCTGCCCTCTGGCTGTTATTAGGCCACGATTCTTAAAAAGCGTGTGTTTTCCTTCTGTTTCAGCCTCTGTCGTTTCAGTTACAGCGTTATTCTGCATCCCCGCTCTCTCCTGCTGAATATTAATGGCCCTATGCTAATGGCCTTACACCGGCTGAGGTCGACCAAGCTCCTCCTCTGAATGATAATCCACTGCCTCATTTGCATACGCTTAAGTGTCAAATTCCCCCACAAATCATGGCGGCTGCCGTTCGGCTGCCCCCCCCCCCCCCTCGAGCGGCAGCGCAGAAACACTGTGGTCACACCGTATGCAAAGCATCAAATCCACATCAAAGCCTGTTTGGATTGCCGGGTCACAGTGGGTTCACGGCGAGCAAAATGAAGGTAATGGGCTAGCCGGCCGCCCGGTGCAGAAACACAGTCCGGCGGGTAATAAGTATGAGTCGGGCAGGTAATAAGGTCGGGATAGAAACAGAACCGGTGTCATCATCGGGGCAGGACCGCCGAACGGTTATCGGTGCAAAGGTGAGCGATGATTCCAAACAGGCTCTCAGGGCTGATTGTGTTGTTTGGGTTTATTTGTCCTGATTTCCATGAACACCTCTGAGTGCAAGGGAAAACAACTGAGACTGAATTCTTCAGCTTGTTTGGAGGGAATGCTTTCACCTCAAGAGATCTAAGGAGAGACATGGACAACGCAACCGGATGAGCCTCGAGCCGACGAAGTAGGAAATCAGAAGAACTGTTAAAGACTTCCAGCTTCCTATTCGTAAAGATGTTTCCTGACCTCGGGCTTTTTGAACTTTGGTCAAAAAAGTCAATTCAAAAGTGACTTTTCTTGACAAAATTATACATCAAAACTTTGTTGGCGAGAGGGGCTCACTTTAAATACAAAGAAAGTGAACATTCTCACTTTTTATTGACAACCTGATAAATGAAATAACTGGAAAACCGACCGACAGATTTACAAGTAATAAAAATTATCGTTATTGTGAACTGGAGGAACGGATGAACCGATGGAAAGTACAAAACACCATAAATAACCTCCCGAATGCACCGAGTCGCCGAAATTGACTCGTAATTGTCTGTAATGACACCAAGGGGGAAATGAAATGCAACTTTTTGGCAGGTAAAATGAATTCCTCCTGTTAAAGCGGTGCGAGCGATAAGGGATGCTGAAGCAGCGGGCCGCGCGTCGACGCCTCGGGAGTCGGGATAACGCGTCTCTGTCGGATTCTAACAATGCGTTATTGCACTCGCGGAGGATTAACGTTGGCAAAGCCCCAGCTCCGAGTGTCATTTACACTTTCACGGACTACAACCTCCTCTGTGGCTGAAGCTGTGAAGTACACTTGGGTGCGAGTTCCGACAGCGCTGCATGTTACGATGCTTGAAATCATTTGGACTGGATCAACAAAATATACCGGCGTGCCCAATTAAAGAATCAGTCCGCATGTTATTACGCTTTTTGGATCAGTTGGATTTGTCTTCTGCAACAATGGAAGGAAGGGAAATCTGTTCTGACAGGATGGCTGTGTAGGGTGCATGATTTTTTGAACATGAAACACATCTTTCCCAGGTGTTACACACCACCGCTCCGCTCATTTCTCCATCGGCACTTCTTCCAGCCGTGGAAGCTGTGGGATCCCACGCAAACCGAGGAGAAATAAAATCAAGGCGAACAATTCACAACGCTTCGCATTGTGATATATTTTCAAAACAAATACTTGAAATGGAAGGATATGGATCTGCAACATCTGCCAGAAGCCAGACCCGATGAAATATTCAACAAAGTCTCAAAGGAGGACAATTCAGCTTTTATTCCGGGTTTTTTTTTCCTAGAATGGAATCCAGAAATTTTTGAATGCAAGAAACATCCCAAACATCCTGTTGTGTAGCAAGAGTGTTGACCCCCCCCCACACCCCCACCCCAGTGATGCCAGTCCTGCATTCTATAAAGTCACCTTACAGGAGCAGAACGCATCATCATTAACGGACCAGGAAGTAAACAGTGCGTAATGTCATTGCACGTTTCACCTTCTGTCTCACGGAGACAATTAGAGGTTATTAATGTTAGATGTTATATATGAAGCCCAGTGAGGGGAGGTTTCTACAACAGTCTCCGTTCACTGCCACTCATACTTTTATCTCGCACACAGACAAGCAAAGCGTCGATGCCATCAGGCTTACATCCGTTTAGGCCATTCCAACATCATTTTAGGCTGAACTGAGTCTGGATGCAAATAAACTGTAAAACTTGAGCCATTTATTTCCCCACTATAAGTCACAGCTTTTTTTTTTTTTTTTGCTCTCTTCCTCATTACATCCACTGCCTGCATTTTAATGGAAGATTAAACATGGTTAAAAAAAAAAAAAAAAAGATACACTTACTATACAATCCTGCCGCTGAAGAAAGGCTGAAAACGGCCAGGAGGAAAATGAAGATGCTGCTGTGAGCACCAGTGGGAATAAAAATCTAATCACATTATCGTGCAATTATAGAATTCACTCTGAAGAGATGGAGGTAATGGCTTAAACTGATGTGTGTCTGAAACCTGTTTGTCCGCGCACACCACGGGAAACGCATGCGTACCGGTGCGTTAGGAACTGCACGTTTTTGGTTTTCAGTTCTATATTTTAACCAGGTGGTGATAATTAACACCTAATTGCATTGGGCTGTGGCGTGTCCGTGTTTGCGTGCACATGCGCGCATGTATGCGTGGGCCGGGGGGAGTCGAGGTCTACTGGGGGGCTCGGACCACTCCGCATGAATAATGCATCGGACCGCGCCGCCGCGCCGCCTCGGTCTGCTCCAAGTTCAAGTCCGCGCGTCACCGCAGCCGCTCCGCGGGGCCTCTGGCTCACAAAGAAGCTCTGCAGAAATCTCACGTCAAATTATTTAAATGCGGCACGTTTATCTTTAACGTCTCAGTGGAACTGGAAATTACAGCCTTAAAAGTGCCCCCCCCCAAAAAAAAAGAATCTAAATCGATATTTAGAGCTGAAACATTTAGATGATGCTTTGACTGATGGACATTCATCTGCACCCATTTAATGTTTTTATTTATTTAATTGAGTTCTCTTGTTCCAGTCTCACTTGAGGCTGCTGGAAGATGAGTTATTATTATTATTAATATTATTATTATTATTATTGCGCTCTTCTCCGTTGCTCCCAGCGATGTCTTGCTGGTTTGAACTTTCCCTTTGCTGCTTTACGCGTTTCTGCTTCAGACGCTTGTGAAGATTTAATCTGTTAAAGCATCAGGAAACTATAACATGAAAGGAATTCACCCTCCAGTATTTAGGCCGCGGTCATTTGAGTTTACGATCAGGGTCACTTTCAGTGAGGAAACTTCCCCTCCAGACGCGTCACGCTGCCTTTAGAGCGTCCAGCGGCTCTGGAAA